>NW_027616400.1:0-282500 GCF_964187855.1 Myxine glutinosa
TTGTTTTCCAAATATATAAATGAATGATTTTTTACCCGTTTGGGAAAATAAGATAAAGTTTAATAACCATAAAAACATTCCAAATTCATTGAGATGTCTAATAGTTGGTTCAAGCGGATGTGGGAAAACCTGTTTACTTTTAAAGATGCTCCTTGGTCCTAATTTTTTAGATTATGATAATTTAATAATTTTTACAAAGTCAAGTTTTCAACCCGAGTATCAACTACTCTCACAGGGTTTTAATGCAGGTCTTAAAAAGGAAGACATTATCGGTTTATTTAAACTTCAAAACAAACTGAATGATTATAATATTGAAGATATAATACAATTATTTTGTGATACACAGAAATCAAAATCGAAACCCATAACTTGTATTCTCAGTGATAATACGGATGATATACCTTCACCTCAAGATTTAGATAAATCAAAAAAGAACCTCGTCATCTTTGATGATTGTGTTAATGAGAGAAACCAAACAGTAATGGATAGCTACTATACAAGAGGGAGACATTCTTCTTGTAATTGTATATATCTTAGTCAATCATATTTTCAACTCCCTCGACGCTCAATAAGAAACAATGCCAATACTTTTATTTTATTTAAGTTAAATTCAATAGATGTAAATAATTTTTGGAGAGATAATTGCTCTACGTTATGTAGTAAAAAAGAATTTGAAAATTATATGAAACACACGATTGGAAAATATAAATATATTGTTGTGAAACAAGATGAGATACTAAATGATATTTTTCAATAAATAAATACAGAAAATGAATACCGAAGAAAGAGAAAGAAAGTTTAAGGAACATCAACAATTAGTTTCAAAAGTTGTTAAACAACAGGAAGAGATAAAGAAGAAACGGAGACAGAAACTAACTGGTGAAGAAGCCTTTGAAAGAAAACAAGAGAAATTCTTTAAACCACTTTTGAAAACTCAACACTCACCTACAGTTCCCACGGTAGAATTTACTCCGAAAAAACTTCAAATGCTCAAAGATTTTAGTCAGATAACAAAACAAGAACTTGGTGAATTAGAATATGATGACGAGGGATTATTTCGGAAACTTGAGCAGGTAAATCAACCCCCTAATTATGTTGTGGAAGCTCTTCAAAACAATGAATATTCGGCGGGTTCAAAAACCAGAGCAGGTCTCATTCCAACAGAAGAACCAGCAGTGTTTCATCTTGTGGAAGAAAAGGTATTGATATTTAATGATGAATTGATGTTCTTGAGTTCTACTCAACCAAATGTTAAATTAACTCCAAGATTAATGTTTCTTCTAACAAACCCCGGATTCAGCGGTTCAAAATATTTTGAGGAACCACTTGATATGGAAAGAGAGGAAGATAGGGTATATATTGAGTTGTTAAATGCACTTGATTATGGAGTTTCTGTTGCTGGTAAAAGTAAGAAGAATGAGAAGGAGAAACATATTATTGATGCTTTAAGTAAACTTGGTTCAGGTGTTAGTTTTCTTCCAAATGACCCATCACAATTAGTTAATAGGCTATTATTGTTGTTAGGTAGTAAGAAGGCTGGAAACAACAATTGTTTTAATGAATCCTCAGCCATTTTAGATCAGTTGATGAATATGAAAATAATTAATAAATGTCAATACAAAGATATTTTATTAGATATTAAATAAGATGAGAAGCACAATTCTTAGTTTTAATTTCACAACGAGCGATTACACAGCTTCATTCCCTTACCCACTACAACTTGACCCCCTTACCTCATATGAGGCATCTTTATTGTCGATGGAAACTTATAATACCTTGTTTAATATCACAGAGAAAAACAGCAAGTTTAGTTATAATCCAGGAAGTGGATATAAAACTATAACTGTTTCACCTGGAGCTTACGAGATTTCTCAAATATCTTCAGAAGTCTCTCGCCTTATGAAAGAAAAAGGTGATGAACCAAAAAATATTGTAATAGATATTCAAAAACACACTTCAAAATCAACTATTAAACTTAAAAATAATTATAAAGTTGATTTCACGATTGAAAATTCGTTTAGAGAGCTATTGGGTTTCTCTTCAAAAAAGATTGAAAATAACGGGACGTTTTACAGTGATAATGTTATCCAAATATCCTCCGGTATAAATTCAGTATTAATTCATTGTGATTTGATTGATGGTGCTTATAACGATGGAATAAGAACAAATACAATATTTTCATTCAGTGCATACTCAACCCCGATTGGTTATAAATTTAATATGGAACCAAAAAATCTTGTCTATTTACCTGTGTCAGGAAAAACCATATACAGAGTAAATTTTAGGATAACCGACCAAGATAATCGTATGATATCCTTTAATGATGAAATTATATCCATCAGAATTCACCTACGTGAAGTTTTTCAATAAATAAATAATGGTTATTGTGAGAAAACACGAGTTGGGAAAATATAAAATAATTACAGGGGAGGGCATGTTCCTTTCACCAGACTATACAAGGTATGTGGGTAGAGGATACTATAAACCTAAGAGACAACGAGGTGTAGGTCATCAATTTCGAAATAAAGGAGATGGGATAATTGATACTCTAATGGGTATTGGTTCAACCATCCTTAAACATAAAGACCTAATTGGTTCAACTGCTTCTGCCGTGGGCTCCGTTGCGGGTGCTATAAAGAGTATAAAAGATGCTCAAAAGGAGTCTCATAAATTACAAGCAATCAAAGAAATAAAAAAAGGTAAAACTCAACTATCTTCACAAGAACGACAAAAAATCATTAAAATACTTGGGTCAGGGTTTCAACAATTTTAATGCTATATAAATACAAGTATGGAAGCGATTGATAGTATCTATGATTTGGATGATACGATTATCATTTCAAACTCCACTAAAAAGGAAGACTATTTTAAGGTAAATGCTATAACAGGAACAGACTGGAATTCAAACGGAACAAAAAGTTTTGAAATAAATAATCAACAAACTTACTTGAATATAGCTGATAGTTTCTTGCTGTGTAAATTTAAATTCACTAAGGCTGCGCTACACTCGTAAATGATTTCTTCTGGAAAATGTTTGACAGTGTCCGCCTGTATATTGGAACACAAGAGGTTGAAGCGGTTGATTATGTCTCTGCTACATCTGAAATGATGAAATTTACACTATATTCGTTTAGTGATAGAATGGGTAAGGGAGCTGTTGAAGGTTTTATTCCTGATATGTCAACGGGTACAAACGCAGACCCTGGTTATAGTCAAAGGAAGTCAATGTATAATGATGAAACAAAAGCAGTGAATAGTTTTACCGTAGCAGTACCTCTTAAAGGTATATTTGGATTTTGCGATTATGATAAAGTTTTGTATGGTCTTAAAATTAGATTTCAACTACAAAGGAATGATAATGTAAATAGGTTGCTTTTTGGGGATGAAAATGCTTTTGGAGACAACAATAAATTTGTTATTAATGATTTGTGTTGGTATATCAGTGAATATACTCCTAATCTTAAAACGGAAGAGATGTTAAATAGAAGACTTAACTCAAAGAAACCGCTAAATGTATCATACCTTAAAAGAAGATGTCAACACGTTAAACTGGAACACACTACCTACACTTGGAATTTGGGTGTTCTTCAAGGAAAGCCACGATACCTCTGGCTCATTTTTAAAAAACCAGATGGAGAGGACGGTACTAATAAGAATAATGCGCTGAGTGATAATGCTAAGGTGAAACAACTTCGGGTTTCTCTTGATGGCACATTTTATCCGCGAGATAGATTGGAAATTGATTGGGAAAAAAATGATTATGCGGAAGCCTACAAGTCCTACCAAAAGGTGTGTGAAAGTAATGGTAATAATGATCCTATTTTGGATATGGTTGCATTTAAAGGTTTATATACAATCTACGCAATTGACCTGAGTTCTCAAAAGGAAACTATAAAGTCTAATCGAGTGGATACTTCTCTATACATTGAAAGAGGGGAGAATGAAGAAGTTGATGCTTATTGTTTGCTTTTGGAGGAAACAGAATTACAGATTAATACAGATAATGGTGTTATGATTAATATCACATAGGTTTTTTCTCATAAATAAATGGTTGGGGTATATGTTAATCAAATCAATCTTAATAAATTAACATCTTGTATTCAAAATCAAAAGCCTTGTATTATTAATGTTAATACAATTCAAAGAAAAGGAGCTGTAAGAATTGATGTTTTACTCACACACACACAAGTAAAAACACTAAATGATGTTGGATCACTTAAAATTAAAATGACGAAACCTATGTTAAAGAAATATTCAATAGACGAGTCAAGAGGAGGATTTCTCCCGTTTCTAATTCCTTTATTTGCTGGTTTAAGTGCGGCGGGAGCATTGACTGGTGGTATTTCAGCAGCGGTAAAAACTGCTAACGAAAGGAAGGCACAACTAAAAGCTCAAAAAGAATTGGAAAGACATAACAAGGAGTTGGAGAAACAAATTAGTGGAAGTGGTGTAATTGTAGATTTTGCTCAAAAACTTGAAAGTCTACCTGATAAAGCTAGATTGTTGGTTGGTGATATGCTTTCCTCTATCGCTCAAGCGGGTGTTAAACTAACTAAACGGGGTAATGGATTGTATCTTTCTCATAAATAAATGGATAAATGGTTTAAACAATTTGGAAAGAATACAACGTCAAATATAGAACTAGCCAAGTATTGTAAAACACTAAAAATTGATAATGTGGTAATCTGTATGAGAGATGAATTAATACATATAAATAAGAATACAAAGAATATTATTATGAATTTAGACACACAGAATGGTTCTCATTGGGTTTGTATTCATAATAGTCAGGATAAATATTATTTTGATAGTTATGGTATGCCACCACCTGTTGAAGTAATACAATTCTTACAGAATGGTGTTTATCAAACATTTCAAGTTCAAGAAATTAATTCTAAATGTTGTGGTCAATTATGTTTATATGTATTATTTCAACTCAACAATAATGAAAAGTTTTATGATATCATTTTTAATCTAATATAAATGACTTATGTTGGAAAAGATGGTTCTATCTTTGGAAAATCCTCTCAGGATATTGATTTATCAAATTATTATACAAAGGCACAGGCTGAACGACAAAAATATAGTGTAAGTAAAAATATTAATATGAAGAATACTTATAAATTAATCAATTATCCAAACCCTACAGATGCGAATGACTTAATTAGATTAAGTGATTTATCACAATATATATTTTTAAAGAAAACAGCACGTTTTGTGAAAGAAGTAAAATTTACAACCACAACACCTGGTTATACTGACCATACACCTTTCCTCATTGAATTTAACTACCTGCTTACAATTGAATTTTATAAAGAAGGACATTTAGTTAATATGCGAATTAATAAATGGGGGTATGATATGCCTGATTTAGGGTATAATTGGTCTTTTTCAATAAACATAGAAGACCTACATGATTTAAATCAGTCTCGTAAAGAAGAATATTATCCACTTGGTGAAGATAAGGATTTATGTGGAAGTACAATTAGTAAACAACAAATACGTGATTTTAAGAAAATAAAAATATATGATAGTATAGCGATGGTTCGCATGACAAAGAAGGAAGGTAATGAGATAAGGATAGAAAGCCGAGGAATACAAACCGATTTGGTAGTGGGAAGATGGGGTGGTATTACCTGTCATAATATTAATCTCACATATATTTCTGATACATAAATGGCAGGAAGAAGACTACAAGAGAATTATAATTTTTGTATTCAAGGATACCTACAAGAAAAGGGTGCTCGGTATTACATACCTTATGATTTGGAGCATATACATGGGAATTTTGTCATAAAAAACTGGCCTTATACTGATATTGTTAAACCCACAAATAGAGACTTGTTTAAAATATTAAATAAAAATGAACTTCTCAAAGTTATGAAATATAAAACTCTTTTAGAAATCGTCAACAAATCTTATTGGTATCCTATTATGAGAAAAATAATTATAGATACAAGAATATCTCAAAATCCAGATGAGTATATGTATAATATTCTTTGGGGTTTAAACTCAAGGGTAGCAAGGGATGAGGAAGGAGTTGAAGAAGAGAAGGAGAAAAGAGAGAAAAGAGAGAAGGAGGAGAGGGAACAAAGAGAGAGGGGGGAGAGGGAGATGGAAATCAGAGCGATTCAAAAAAGAGTGGATGTATTACAGCAAGAAGATAAATCTCAACTCACCGAAGAGGAAAATAAAGAAAGAATGAATGCTGTGAAAATATTGATATCAAAAATTGCTAAGATAAATGAGGAAGGAGTTAAAGAAGAGAAGGAGGAAAGAGAGAAAAAGGAGAAGGAGGAAAGGGAGAAAAAGGAGGAGGAGAGGGAGGAAAGGGAGAAAAGAGAGAAAAAGGAGAAGGAGGAAAGGGAGAAAAAGGAGGAGGAGAGGGAGGAAAGGGAGAAGGAGGAAAGGGAGAAAATGGAGGAGGAGGAGAGGGAGCAAAGAGAGAGGGAGGAAAAATATAAAAAGATGGAAATCATTGAGATTCATAAAAGATTGAGTGTATTAAAGCAAATAAATCAATCTCAACGCACCGAAGAGGAAATTAAAGAATTAACAACTCTTATGAAGATAATGGTTTCAAAAATAAGAACGTCAATGTCTTCAATTTCAGAGATTTAAACGAGAAAGTGGTGAAGAAGAAGAAGAAGAAGAAGGAAAAGATTATGTGATTGATGATGTTGGTGTCATTGACTTTAGTTAGTTTTTATTTGTAAATAAATGGAGGAGAGAGTGAAGGCATTCCTTAGGATTCTTTATGTTTTAAAAATAAAGATTGAAATGTATATGTTGAAAACCAAAAAGGTTTTGATACTCTGTCGGAATTTTTCTGATAAATAAATATGAGTTATTGTCTCAAATGTAAAAAGAAAACTAAATCTAAAAATATCTCTTATGTTAAAGCTAAAAATAATAGAGTTTATCAAAAAGGAATATGTCAAGTATGTGGCTCTAAAAAGTGCCAATTCATCTCTCCTAAAAGAGGAGGAGACATACAAAAGTTTCTGTCAGGAAGTAAATTTACAACAACTGGAATTCCAGGGGAATTACACCTTCCAGGGTATTCTTTCTGTGGTCCAGGAACAAACTTGGATAAAAGATTAGATGAGGCTGACAATCCTAAACCTTGGTCTAAACCTACAAATAGGGTTGACGAAGTGTGTATGAAGCATGATATTGCTTATGGGAAAACCACTACGTTGACTGAAAAACATAAAGCCGACAGCGAAATGTTGTATAATTTGTCTTTGATACAAAATCCAACGTTGAGAGAGAAAGTTGATAGGTTTATTGTGAGAAATTTGATAAATGCTAAATTGAAACTTGGTCTTGGTTATTCCTCAAAAAACTATTAGGCTCTAATGATGCCATCAAGACTGAGGAGCTTTTGGCTGAAGAATTACACAAACCTATAATCACAAAGTTTAAAAGAAGGAAGGTTTATTCTAAATACACTGACCACATATGGTCCGCTGATTTAATTGAATTGAATAATGACAGGGGATACAGGTATGCTTTAACCGTTATTGATTTGAGGAGTAGATTTGCCTGGGTTGTCCCTTTAAAAAATAAAAGGGGTGATACTTTAATGTTAGCCTTTAAGCTAATATTTGATCGGGATAAAAGGAAACCAAAGAAGTTATGGACTGATGAGGGAACAGAGTTCTATAACAAAATATTCATGAAATTTCTTAAGGGGAAGGGTATTAAATTATACAGCACCTTTAATGAAGGAAAGGCAGTTGTTATTGAGCGTTTTAATCGTACTTTAAAAGAGAAATTATATAAAAAATTCACACAACTCGGTTCTCAAAAATGGGTGTATTTAATTCAGGATATTGTAGATAATTACAATAATACAGTTCATTCATCAACACAATCAAAACCATCAGAAACATTTACAAAATTAGAATATGAAAAGGAGATTAATTTGAGAAAGCCCAAGTTCAAAGTTGGTGATATGGTAAGGATATACAAATGGAAAAGCCATTTTGAGAAAGGTTATACACAAAAATGGACTCGTGAATTATTTAAAATCATTGATGTAATGGATACAGTCCCTTGGACCTACAAATTATATGATTTAAATGGAGAGGAAATCTTGGGTTCATTTTACTCGCAAGAATTACAAAAAACAAAGCTAATAATTCATTAAACAACATTTCTATTCACCCCACCCAGATTAGCTAATTTAATTAGTGGTAATAAAAAAAAATTTAAATAAATTAAAATCATAAGCCACACCCACACAGACCACGCCCACACAGACCCCGCCCACACAGACCCCGCCCACACAGACCCCGCCCACACAGACCCCGCCCACACAGACCACACCCATCATCCCCCACCCCCAGTGCGTCCCCCACCCTTGATCCCCCCTCATCCCACCCCCACCTTCCCCACACACACAAGGGGAGGGGAGGGGTGGGATGGGGGAAATCAAGGGTGGGGGAACGCACCCCCTTCCTTCTAACCTTTATTCTTTTCTTGTAATTAATAATTAAATAATTCTGGACAAAGCATATATATATAAATAATATTTTAAACAAAAGCTTCATATTACAAAAACATTTTCCTTGAGGTATTATACATTCAACTTCTTCCCAGCACAAATCATCAATCTCTTCCCAACATAAGACAAAGGTAGTTTCAACAGCAGCAGATATCTTCAGGTTTGGAATCTCTTTCTGTCAAAGGCAAGAGGACAAGAGGGGAGAGAAAATATTACACACACATACACACACACACACATACACACACACACACACACAGGATATGAGGATATTGGGATACATACCTCTAAAAAATCGAGCTTTGTGTTCAAGTGGTCGAGTTGAAAATTTAGGGTACCACATGTTGACGGGAAATAACCACTCTTTGGAAAATCAAAATCGTCCCACTCCAAGCTTTGGTCTTCAAGGCTGCAAACAAAATAAGGAGAAATTACTATGTTGAAGTAAGCTTGACAAAACATCACACACACGCACACACACATACACACACATACACACACATACACATTCACACATACACATACACACACACATTCACAGATACATACACACACACACATACACACACGAACGCACACACAAACACATACACACATTCACAGATACATACACACACACACATACACACACACACACACACACACACACACACACACACACATTCATAGATACATACACACAAGAACACACACATACACATACACACACACATTCACAGATACATACACACACATACACACACGAACACACACAAACACATACACACACGAACACACACACACACACACACACACTAAGGCAGCGTCGTTTAACACAAATGTATTAATATTTAGTATCTTACCTTGCATATGAATCTTCCAAGAATGGTGAAACAGGCAGGTTGTTCAAGTTCATTTCGTTTTGCAACTCTTGAGATTCTGCAGTATTTTCATTCCAACCAGTTTGAAGTTCTGCCAGGATATTCGCATTGCTGTAAAGATAAAGGAATATTAAGTCATTTGTTGTATAATTAATCCCATACAAAGCTTTAAACACTTTAATTTTAAATGAAACTTACCTTGGTGAGTATTCTTCTTCTTTATCAGAGTAAAGGATGGAGTAGTAAGACATGTCGATCCCCAATGATCAAAATTGAATTGAACACGTTCTTTTATAATGAACAAAATGTATTTTCTTGAAATGACGACATGCAGTCATTTCGGGGAAGCCCTGAGCGTGTGTGAATAACAGGAAATAAGACAATGAAATCTTTCTGGGAAGTTATCCAAGTCATTGAAACAACGTCATTTCTCAAAAGCGAAGAATTAATAAAAAAAGGTTTGAGTATGGTGATGGAAGTTGGAGGAGAATTAAATTATTTCCCACGCATAAACAAATATTTGTAGGGTCGTTGTTTGAGTGGGCCATATTCACCAGATGATATTAAGAGTAAAAGGTTAAAAGGTCCATAAGGTCAGAAGGATCACAGGTTCACACAGCATTGTTTAAGTGGTCTAATGAATAAGGATAACATGTCAAAAGGTTAGAAGGTTCGTAAAGAACAGGGTGAGAGAAATATAGGTGTTTAGGGGCAATGAGGGAGGGAAAGAATTAATATGGAAGTGAATGGGTCAAAGATTAATCTGCCAGATGATATGTAGAAGAAGGATGATAGGTCTATAAGAGAAAACAAATATTTGTAGTGTTTGAGTGGTCTAATGAACAACATTAAGGATAGGTACTACAGACAAAAGGTTCATAAAGATGAGGGTGGGAGAAATAGAGGTGTTTATGATTTTTGAAAAAGACAAGGGGGTAAATGACATTAGATAGGGATTTCCCATGTTAAACGGAGGTGTCCCAGAAGCAACATTATTACACTACTGCTGTCCATTCCCCTTCTTCCCTCCAGAAGTTCAAGACAGCTGTTCATTCCCCTTCTTCCCTCCAGAAGTTCAAAATAGCTGTTCATTCCCCTTCTTCCCTCCAGAAGTTCAAGACAGCTGTTCATTCCCCTTCTTCCCTCCAGAGGTTCAAGACAGCTGTTCATTCCCCTTCTTCCATCCAGAGGTTCAAAAAAGCTGTTCATTCCCCTTCTTCCCTCCAGAAGTTCAAAACAGCTGTTCATTCCCCTTCTTCCCTCCAGAGGTTCAAGACAGCTGTTCATTCCCCTTCTTCCCTCCAGAAGTTCAAAACAGCTGTTCATTCCCCTTCTTCCCTCCAGAAGTTCAAGACAGCTGTTCATTCCCCTTCTTCCCTCCAGAAGTTCAAGACAGCTGTTCATTCCCCTTCTTCCCTCCAGAGGTTCAAGACAGCTGTTCATTCCCCTTCTTCCCTCCAGAAGTTCAAAACAGCTGTTCATTCCCCTTCTTCCCTCCAGAGGTTCAAGACAGCTGTTCATTCCCCTTCTTCCCTCCAGAAGTTCAAAACAGCTGTTCATTCCCCTTCTTCCCTCCAGAAGTTCAAGACAGCTGTTCATTCCCCTTCTTCCCTCCAGAAGTTCAAGACAGCTGTTCATTCCCCTTCTTCCCTCCAGAGGTTCAAGACAGCTGTTCATTCCCCTTCTTCCCTCCAGAAGTTCAAAACAGCTGTTCATTCCCCTTCTTCCCTCCAGAAGTTCAAAACAGCTGTTCATTCCCCTTCTTCCCTCCAGAGGTTCAAGACAGCTGTTCATTCCCCTTCTTCCCTCCAGAAGTTCAAAACAGCTGTTCATTCCCCTTCTTCCCTCCAGAAGTTCAAGACAGCTGTTCATTCCCCTTCTTCCCTCCAGAAGTTCAAGACAGCTGTTCATTCCCCTTCTTCCCTCCAGAAGTTCAAGACAGCTGTTCATTCCCCTTCTTCCCTCCAGAAGTTCAAAACAGCTGTTCATTCCCCTTCTTCCCTCCAGAAGTTCAAGACAGCTGTTCATTCCCCTTCTTCCCTCCAGAGGTTCAAGACAGCTGTTCATTCCCCTTCTTCCCTCCAGAGGTTCAAGACAGCTGCTCATTCCCCTTCTTCCATCCAAAGGTTCAAGACAGCTGCTCATTCCCCTTCTTCCCTCCAGAAGTTCAAGACAGCTGTTCATTCCCCTTCTTCCCTCCAGAAGTTCAAAACAGCTGTTCATTCCCCTTCTTCCCTCCAGAGGTTCAAGACAGCTGTTCATTCCCCTTCTTCCCTCCAGAGGTTCAAGACAGCTGCTCATTCCCCTTCTTCCATCCAGAGGTTCAAGACAGCTGCTCATTGCCCTTCTTCCCTCCAGAAGTTCAAGACAGCTGTTCATTCCCCTTCTTCCCTCCAGAAGTTCAAGACAGCTGTTCATTCCCCTTCTTCCCTCCAGAAGTTCAAGACAGCTGTTCATTCCCCTTCTTCCCTCCAGAAGTTTAAAACAGCTGTTCATTCCCCTTCTTCCCTCCAGAGGTTCAAAACAGCTGTTCATTCCCCTTCTTCCCTCCAGAAGTTCAAAACATCTCTTCATTCCCCTTTTTCCCTCCAGAAGTTCAAGACAGCTGTTCATTCCCCTTCTTCCCTCCAGAAGTTCAAAACAGCTCTTCATTCCCCTTCTTCCCTCCAGAAGTTCAAAACAGCTGTTCATTCCCCTTCTTCCCTCCAGAGGTTCAAAACAGCTGTTTATTCCCCTTCTTCCCTACAGAAGTTCAAGACAGCTGATTATTCCCCTTCTTCTCTCCAGAAGTTTAAAACAGCTGTTCATTCCCCTTCTTCCCTACAGAAGTTCAAGACAGCTGATTATTCCCCTTCTTCCCTCCAGAAGTTTAAAACAGCTGTTCATTCCCCTTCTTCCCTCCAGAGGTTCAAAACAGCTGTTTATTCCCCTTCTTCCCTCCAGGGGTTCAAAACAGCTGTTTATTCCCCTTCTTCCATCCAGAAGTTCAAAACAGCTGTTTATTCCCCTTCTTCCCTCCAGAAGTTTAAAACAGCTGTTCATTCCCCTTCTTCCCTCCAGAAGTTTAAAACAGCTGTTCATTCCCCTTCTTCCCTCCAGAGGTTCAAAACAGCTGTTTATTCCCCTTCTTCCCTACAGAAGTTCAAGACAGCTGATTATTCCCCTTCTTCTCTCCAGGGGTTCAAAACAGCTGTTTATTCCCCTTCTTCCCTACAGAAGTTCAAGACAGCTGATTAATTCCCCTTCTTCTCTCCAGAAGTTTAAAACAGCTGTTCATTCCCCTTCTTCCCTACAGAAGTTCAAGACAGCTGATTATTCCCCTTCTTCCCTCCAGAAGTTTAAAACAGCTGTTCATTCCCCTTCTTCCCTCCAGAGGTTCAAAACAGCTGTTTATTCCCCTTCTTCCCTCCAGGGGTTCAAAACAGCTGTTTATTCCCCTTCTTCCCTCCAGAAGTTTAAAACAGCTGTTCATTCCCCTTCTTCCCTCCAGAAGTTTAAAACAGCTGTTCATTCCCCTTCTTCCCTCCAGAAGTTTAAAACAGCTGTTCATTCCCCTTCTTCCCTCCAGAGGTTCAAAACAGCTGTTTATTCCCCTTCTTCCCTACAGAAGTTCAAGACAGCTGCTCATTCCCCTTCTTCCCTCCAGAGGTTCAAAACAGCTGATTATTCCCCTCTTCTCTCCAGAAGTTCAAAACAGCTGATTATTCCCCTTCTTCTCTCCAGAAGTTCAAAACAGCTGATTATTCCCCTCTTCTCTCCAGAAGTTCAAAACAGCTGATTATTATTCCCCTTCTTCTCTCCAGAAGTTCAAAACAGCTGATTATTCCCCTTCTTCCCTCCAGAAGTTCAAAACAGCTGATTATTCCCCTGCTTCTCTCCAGAAGTTCAAAACAGCTGATTATTCCCCTTCTTCCCTCCAGAAGTTTAAAACAGCTGATTATTCCCCTTCTTCCCTCCAGAAGTTCAAAACAGCTGATTATTCCCCTTCTTCCCTCCAGAAGTTCAAAACAGCTGATTATTCCCCTTCTTCCCTCCAGAAGTTCAAGACAGCTGATTATTCCCCTTCTTCCCTCCAGAGGTTCAAGACAGCTGATTATTCCCCTTCTTCCCTCCAGAAGTTCAAAACAGCTGTTTATTCCCCTTCTTCCCTCCAGAAGTTCAAAACAGCTGATTATTCCCCTTCTTCCCTCCAGAAGTTTAAAACAGCTGATTATTCCCCTTCTTCCCTCCAGAAGTTCAAAACAGCTGATTATTCCCCTTCTTCCCTCCAGAAGTTCAAAACAGCTGATTATTCCCCTTCTTCCCTCCAGAAGTTCAAAACAGCTGATTATTCCCCTTCTTCCCTCCAGAAGTTCAAAACAGCTGATTATTCCCCTTCTTCCCTCCAGAAGTTCAAAACAGCTGATTATTCCCCTCTTCTCTCCAGAAGTTCAAAACAGCTGATTATTCCCCTTCTTCTCTCCAGAAGTTCAAAACAGCTGATTATTCCCCTCTTCTCTCCAGAAGTTCAAAACAGCTGATTATTATTCCCCTTCTTCTCTCCAGAAGTTCAAAACAGCTGATTATTCCCCTTCTTCCCTCCAGAAGTTCAAAACAGCTGATTATTCCCCTGCTTCTCTCCAGAAGTTCAAAACAGCTGATTATTCCCCTTCTTCCCTCCAGAAGTTTAAAACAGCTGATTATTCCCCTTCTTCCCTCCAGAAGTTCAAAACAGCTGATTATTCCCCTTCTTCCCTCCAGAAGTTCAAAACAGCTGATTATTCCCCTTCTTCCCTCCAGAAGTTCAAGACAGCTGTTCATTCTCCTTCTTCCCTCCAGAAGTTCAAGACAGCTGTTCATTCCCCTTCTTCCCTCCAGAAGTTCAAGACAGCTGTTCATTCCCCTTCTTCCCTCCAGAAGTTCAAGACAGCTGTTCATTCCCCTTCTTCCCTGCAGAGGTTCAAGACAGCTGCTCATTCCCCTTCTTCCCTCCAGAGGTTCAAGACAGCTGTTCATTCCCCTTCTTCCCTCCAGAAGTTCAAAATAGCTGTTTATTCCCCTTCTTCCCTCCAGAAGTTCAAGACAGCTGTTCATTCCCCTTGTTCCCTCCAGAAGTTCAAGACAGCTGTTCATTCCCCTTCTTCCCTCCAGAGGTTCAAGACAGCTGTTCATTCCCCTTCTTCCCTCCAGAAGTTCAAGACAGCTGTTCATTCCCATTCTTCCCTCCAGAGGTTCAAGACAGCTGTTCATTCCCCTTCTTCCCTCCAGAAGTTCAAGACAGCTGTTCATTCCCCTTCTTCCCTGCAGAGGTTCAAGACAGCTGCTCATTCCCCTTCTTCCCTCCAGAGGTTCAAGACAGCTGTTCATTCCCCTTCTTCCCTCCAGAAGTTCAAAATAGCTGTTTATTCCCCTTCTTCCCTCCTGAGGTTCAAGACAGCTGCTCATTCCCCTTCTTCCCTCCAGAGGTTCAAGACAGCTGTTCATTCCCCTTCTTCCCTCCAGAAGTTCAAGACAGCTGTTCATTCCCCTTCTTCCCTGCAGAGGTTCAAGACAGCTGTTCATTCCCCTTCTTCCCTCCAGAAGTTCAAGACAGCTGTTCATTCCCCTTCTTCCCTGCAGAGGTTCAAGACAGCTGCTCATTCCCCTTCTTCCCTCCAGAGGTTCAAGACAGCTGTTCATTCCCCTTCTTCCCTCCAGAAGTTCAAGACAGCTGTCCATTCCCCTTCTTCCCTCCAGAAGTTCAAGACAGCTGTTCATTCCCCTTCTTCCCTCCAGAAGTTCAAAATAGCTGTTCATTCCCCTTCTTCCCTCCAGAAGTTCAAGACAGCTGTTCATTCCCCTTCTTCCCTCCAGAGGTTCAAGACAGCTGTTCATTCCCCTTCTTCCATCCAGAGGTTCAAAAAAGCTGTTCATTCCCCTTCTTCCCTCCAGAAGTTCAAAACAGCTGTTCATTCCCCTTCTTCCCTCCAGAGGTTCAAGACAGCTGTTCATTCCCCTTCTTCCCTCCAGAAGTTCAAAACAGCTGTTCATTCCCCTTCTTCCCTCCAGAAGTTCAAGACAGCTGTTCATTCCCCTTCTTCCCTCCAGAAGTTCAAGACAGCTGTTCATTCCCCTTCTTCCCTCCAGAGGTTCAAGACAGCTGTTCATTCCCCTTCTTCCCTCCAGAAGTTCAAAACAGCTGTTCATTCCCCTTCTTCCCTCCAGAGGTTCAAGACAGCTGTTCATTCCCCTTCTTCCCTCCAGAAGTTCAAAACAGCTGTTCATTCCCCTTCTTCCCTCCAGAAGTTCAAGACAGCTGTTCATTCCCCTTCTTCCCTCCAGAAGTTCAAGACAGCTGTTCATTCCCCTTCTTCCCTCCAGAGGTTCAAGACAGCTGTTCATTCCCCTTCTTCCCTCCAGAAGTTCAAAACAGCTGTTCATTCCCCTTCTTCCCTCCAGAAGTTCAAAACAGCTGTTCATTCCCCTTCTTCCCTCCAGAGGTTCAAGACAGCTGTTCATTCCCCTTCTTCCCTCCAGAAGTTCAAAACAGCTGTTCATTCCCCTTCTTCCCTCCAGAAGTTCAAGACAGCTGTTCATTCCCCTTCTTCCCTCCAGAAGTTCAAGACAGCTGTTCATTCCCCTTCTTCCCTCCAGAAGTTCA
This sequence comes from Myxine glutinosa, assembly GCF_964187855.1. Taxonomy (NCBI): domain Eukaryota; kingdom Metazoa; phylum Chordata; class Myxini; order Myxiniformes; family Myxinidae; genus Myxine; species Myxine glutinosa. The sequence goes on from NW_027616400.1 coordinate 15,992, forward strand.
AGACAGCTGTTCATTCCCCTTCTTCCCTCCAGAAGTTCAAATCAGCTGTTCATTCCCCTTCTTCCCTCCAGAAGTTCAAGACAGCTGTTCATTCCCCTTCTTCCCTCCAGAGGTTCAAGACAGCTGTTCATTCCCCTTCTTCCCTCCAGAGGTTCAAGACAGCTGCTCATTCCCCTTCTTCCATCCAAAGGTTCAAGACAGCTGCTCATTCCCCTTCTTCCCTCCAGAAGTTCAAGACAGCTGTTCATTCCCCTTCTTCCCTCCAGAAGTTCAAAACAGCTGTTCATTCCCCTTCTTCCCTCCAGAGGTTCAAGACAGCTGTTCATTCCCCTTCTTCCCTCCAGAGGTTCAAGACAGCTGCTCATTCCCCTTCTTCCATCCAGAGGTTCAAGACAGCTGCTCATTGCCCTTCTTCCCTCCAGAAGTTCAAGACAGCTGTTCATTCCCCTTCTTCCCTCCAGAAGTTCAAGACAGCTGTTCATTCCCCTTCTTCCCTCCAGAAGTTCAAGACAGCTGTTCATTCCCCTTCTTCCCTCCAGAAGTTTAAAACAGCTGTTCATTCCCCTTCTTCCCTCCAGAGGTTCAAAACAGCTGTTCATTCCCCTTCTTCCCTCCAGAAGTTCAAAACATCTCTTCATTCCCCTTTTTCCCTCCAGAAGTTCAAGACAGCTGTTCATTCCCCTTCTTCCCTCCAGAAGTTCAAAACAGCTCTTCATTCCCCTTCTTCCCTCCAGAAGTTCAAAACAGCTCTTCATTCCCCTTTTTCCCTCCAGAAGTTCAAGACAGCTGTTCATTCCCCTTCTTCCCTCCAGAAGTTCAAAACAGCTGTTCATTCCCCTTCTTCCCTCCAGAAGTTCAAAACAGCTCTTCATTCCCCTTCTTCCCTCCAGAAGTTCAAGACAGCTGTTCATTCCCCTTCTTCTCTCCAGAAGTTCAAAACAGCTGTTTATTCCACTTCTTCCCTCCAGAAGTTCAAGACAGCTGTTCATTCCCCTTCTTCCCTCCAGAAATTCAAGACAGCTGTTCATTCCCCTTCTTCCCTCCAGAAGTTTAAAACAGCTGTTCATTCCCCTTCTTCCCTCCAGAGGTTCAAAACAGCTGTTCATTCCCCTTCTTCCCTCCAGAAGTTCAAAACAGCTCTTCATTCCCCTTCTTCCCTCCAGAAGTTCAAGACAGCTGTTCATTCCCCTTCTTCCCTCCAGAGGTTCAAGACAGCTGTTTATTCCCCTTCTTCCCTCCAGAAGTTCAAGACAGCTGTTCATTCCCCTTCTTCCCTCCAGAGGTTCAAGACAGCTGTTCACTTCTTCCCTCCAGAAGTTCAAAAAAGCTGTTTATTCCCCTTCTTCCCTCCAGAAGTTCAAGACAGCTGTTCATTCCCCTTCTTCCCTCCAGAGGTTCAAGACAGCTGTTCATTCCCCTTCTTCCCTCCAGAAGTTCAAGACAGCTGTTCATTCCCCTTCTTCCCTCCAGAAGTTTAAAACAGCTGTTCATTCCCCTTCTTCCCTCCAGAAGTTCAAGACAGCTGTTCATTCCCCTTCTTCCCTCCAGAAGTTCAAGACAGCTGTTCATTCCCCTTCTTCCCTCCAGAAGTTCAAGACAGCTGTTCATTCCCCTTCTTCCCTCCAGAAGTTTAAAACAGCTGTTCATTCCCCTTCTTCCCTCCAGAGGTTCAAAACAGCTGTTCATTCCCCTTCTTCCCTCCAGAAGTTCAAAACAGCTCTTCATTCCCCTTCTTCCCTCCAGAAGTTCAAGACAGCTGTTCATTCCCCTTCTTCCCTCCAGAGGTTCAAGACAGCTGTTTATTCCCCTTCTTCCCTCCAGAAGTTCAAGACAGCTGTTCATTCCCCTTCTTCCCTCCAGAGGTTCAAGACAGCTGTTCACTTCTTCCCTCCAGAAGTTCAAAAAAGCTGTTTATTCCCCTTCTTCCCTCCAGAAGTTCAAAACAGCTGTTCATTCCCCTTCTTCCCTCCAGAGGTTCAAGACAGCTGTTCATTCCCCTTCTTCCCTCCAGAGGTTCAAGACAGCTGTTCATTGCCCTTCTTCCCTGCAGAGGTTCAAGACAGCTGTTCATTCCCCTTCTTCCCTCCAGAAGTTCAAGACAGCTGTTCATTCCCCTTCTTCCCTGCAGAGGTTCAAGACAGCTGTTTATTCCCCTTCTTCCCTCCAGAAGTTCAAGACAGCTGTTCATTCTCCTTCTTCCCTCCAGAAGTTCAGGACAGCTGTTCATTCCCCTTCTTCCCTCCAGAAGTTCAAGACAGCTGTTCATTCCCCTTCTTCCCTCCAGAAGTTCAAAATAGCTGTTCATTCCCCTTCTTCCCTCCAGAAGTTCAAGACAGCTGTTCATTCCCCTTCTTCCCTCCAGAGGTTCAAGACAGCTGTTCATTCCCCTTCTTCCCTCCAGAAGTTCAAAATAGCTGTTCATTCCCCTTCTTCCCTCCAGAGGTTCAAGACAGCTGTTCATTCCCCTTCTTCCCTCCAGAAGTTCAAGACAGCTGTTCATTCCCCTTCTTCCCTCCAGAGGTTCAAGACAGCTGTTCATTCCCCTTCTTCCCTCCAGAAGTTCAAAATAGCTGTTCATTCCCCTTCTTCCCTCCAGAAGTTCAAGACAGCTGTTTATTCCCCTTCTTCCCTCCAGAAGTTCAAGACAGCTGTTCATTCCCCTTCTTCCCTCCAGAGGTTCAAGACAGCTGTTCACTTCTTCCCTCCAGAAGTTCAAGACAGCTGTTCATTCCCCTTCTTCCCTCCAGAAGTTCAAGACAGCTGTTCATTCCCCTTCTTCCCTCCAGAGGTTCAAGACAGCTGTTCACTTCTTCCCTCCAGAAGTTCAAAAAAGCTGTTTATTCCCCTTCTTCCCTCCAGAAGTTCAAAACAGCTGTTCATTCCCCTTCTTCCCTCCAGAGGTTCAAGACAGCTGTTCATTCCCCTTCTTCCCTCCAGAAGTTCAAAACAGCTGTTCATTCCCCTTCTTCCCTCCAGAAGTTCAAGACAGCTGTTCATTCCCCTTCTTCCCTCCAGAGGTTCAAGACAGCTGTTCATTCCCCTTCTTCCCTCCAGAAGTTCAAAACAGCTGTTCATTCCCCTTCTTCGCTCCAGAAGTTCAAGACAGCTGTTCATTCCCCTTCTTCCCTCCAGAGGTTCAAGACAGCTGTTCATTCCCCTTCTTCCCTCCAGAGGTTCAAGACAGCTGCTCATTCCCCTTCTTCCATCCAGAGGTTCAAGACAGCTGTTCATTCCCCTTCTTCCCTCCAGAAGTTCAAAACAGCTGTTCATTCCCCTTCTTCCCTCCAGAAGTTCAAGACAGCTGTTCATTCCCCTTCTTCCCTCCAGAGGTTCAAGACAGCTGTTCATTCCCCTTCTTCCCTCCAGAGGTTCAAGACAGCTGCTCATTCCCCTTCTTCCCTCCAGAAGTTCAAGACAGCTGTTCATTCCCCTTCTTCCCTCCAGAAGTTCAAAAGAGCTGTTCATTCCCCTTCTTCCCTCCAGAGGTTCAAGACAGCTGTTCATTCCCCTTCTTCCCTCCAGAGGTTCAAGACAGCTGCTCATCCCCCTTCTTCCATCCAGAGGTTCAAGACAGCTGCTCATTGCCCTTCTTCCCTCCAGAAGTTCAAGACAGCTGTTCATTCCCCTTCTTCCCTCCAGAAGTTCAAGACAGCTGTTCATTCCCCTTCTTCCCTCCAGAAGTTCAAGACAGCTGTTTATTCCCCTTCTTCTCTCCAGAAGTTCAAAACAGCTGTTTATTCCACTTCTTCCCTCCAGAAGTTCAAGACAGCTGTTCATTCCCCTTCTTCCCTCCAGAAGTTCAAGACAGCTGTTCATTCCCCTTCTTCCCTCCAGAAGTTTAAAACAGCTGTTCATTCCCCTTCTTCCCTCCAGAAGTTCAAAACAGCTCTTCATTCCCCTTCTTCCCTCCAGAAGTTCAAGACAGCTGTTCATTCCCCTTCTTCCCTCCAGAGGTTCAAGACAGCTGTTCACTTCTTCCCTCCAGAAGTTCAAAACAGCTGTTCATTCCCCTTCTTCCCTCCAGAGGTTCAAGACAGCTGTTCATTCCCCTTCTTCCCTCCAGAGGTTCAAGACAGCTGCTCATTCCCCTTCTTCCATCCAGAGGTTCAAGACAGCTGCTCATTGCCCTTCTTCCCTCCAGAAGTTCAAGACAGCTGTTCATTCCCCTTCTTCCCTCCAGAAGTTCAAGACAGCTGTTCATTCCCCTTCTTCCCTCCAGAAGTTCAAGACAGCTGTTTATTCCCCTTCTTTCCTCCAGAAGTTTAAAACAGCTGTTCATTCCCCTTCTTCCCTCCAGAGGTTCAAAACAGCTGTTCATTCCCCTTCTTCCCTCCAGAAGTTCAAAACAGCTCTTCATTCCCCTTCTTCCCTCCAGAAGTTCAAGACAGCTGTTCATTCCCCTTCTTCCCTCCAGAGGTTCAAGACAGCTGTTTATTCCCCTTCTTCCCTCCAGAAGTTCAAAACAGCTGTTCATTCCCCTTCTTCCCTCCAGAGGTTCAAAACAGCTGTTCATTCCCCTTCTTCCCTCCAGAAGTTCAAGACAGCTGCTCATTCCCCTTCTTCACTCCAGAAGTTTAAAACAGCTGCTCATTCCCCTTCTTCCCTCCAGAAGTTTAAAACAGCTGATTATTCCCCTTCTTCCCTCCAGAGGTTTAAAACAGCTGTTCATTCCCCTTCTTCCCTCCAGAAGTTCAAAACAGCTGTTTATTCCCCTTCTTCCCTCCAGAAGTTCAAAACAGCTGCTCATTCCCCTTCTTCCCTCCAGAAGTTCAAGACAGCTGCTCATTCCCCTTCTTCCCTCCAGAAGTTCAAAACAGCTGTTTATTCCCCTTCTTCCCTCCAGAAGTTCAAGACAGCTGCTCATTCCCCTTCTTCCCTCCAGAGGTTCAAGACAGCTGTTCATTCCCCTTCTTCCCTCCAGAAGTTCAAGACAGCTGTTCATTCCCCTTCTTCCCTCCAGAAGTTTAAAACAGCTGTTCATTCCCCTTCTTCCCTCCAGAGGTTCAAAACAGCTGTTCATTCCCCTTCTTCCCTCCAGAAGTTCAAAACAGCTCTTCATTCCCCTTCTTCCCTCCAGAAGTTCAAGACAGCTGTTCATTCCCCTTCTTCCCTCCAGAGGTTCAAGACAGCTGTTTATTCCCCTTCTTCCCTCCAGAAGTTCAAGACAGCTGTTCATTCCCCTTCTTCCCTCCAGAGGTTCAAGACAGCTGTTCACTTCTTCCCTCCAGAAGTTCAAAAAAGCTGTTTATTCCCCTTCTTCCCTCCAGAAGTTCAAAACAGCTGTTCATTCCCCTTCTTCCCTCCAGAGGTTCAAGACAGCTGTTCATTCCCCTTCTTCCCTGCAGAGGTTCAAGACAGCTGTTCATTCCCCTTCTTCCCTCCAGAAGTTCAAGACAGCTGTTCATTCCCCTTCTTCCCTGCAGAGGTTCAAGACATCTGCTCATTCCCCTTCTTCCCTCCAGAGGTTCAAGACAGCTGTTCATTCCCCTTCTTCCCTCCAGAAGTTCGAGACAGCTGTTTATTCCCCTTCTTCCCTCCAGAAGTTCAAGACAGCTGTTCATTCTCCTTCTTCCCTCCAGAAGTTCAGGACAGCTGTTCATTCCCCTTCTTCCCTCCAGAAGTTCAAGACAGCTGTTCATTCCCCTTCTTCCCTCCAGAAGTTCAAAATAGCTGTTCATTCCCCTTCTTCCCTCCAGAAGTTCAAGACAGCTGTTCATTCCCCTTCTTCCCTCCAGAGGTTCAAGACAGCTGTTCACTTCTTCCCTCCAGAAGTTCAAAAAAGCTGTTTATTCCCCTTCTTCCCTCCAGAAGTTCAAAACAGCTGTTCATTCCCCTTCTTCCCTCCAGAAGTTCAAAACAGCTGTTCATTCCCCTTCTTCCCTCCAGAAGTTCAAAACAGCTGTTCATTCCCCTTCTTCCCTCCAGAAGTTCAAAACAGCTGTTCATTCCCCTTCTTCCCTCCAGAAGTTCAAGACAGCTGTTCATTCCCCTTCTTCCCTCCAGAGGTTCAAGACAGCTGTTCATTCCCCTTCTTCCCTCCAGAAGTTCAAAACAGCTGTTCATTCCCCTTCTTCCCTCCAGAAGTTCAAGACAGCTGTTCATTCCCCTTCTTCCCTCCAGAAGTTCAAAACAGCTGTTCATTCCCCTTCTTCCCTCCAGAGGTTCAAGACAGCTGTTCATTCCCCTTCTTCCCTCCAGAAGTTCAAAACAGCTGTTCATTCCCCTTCTTCCCTCCAGAGGTTCAAAACAGCTGTTCATTCCCCTTCTTCCCTCCAGAAGTTCAAAACAGCTCTTCATTCCCCTTTTTCCCTCCAGAAGTTCAAGACAGCTGTTCATTCCCCTTCTTCCCTCCAGAGGTTCAAGACAGCTGTTCATTCCCCTTCTTCCCTCCAGAAGTTCAAGACAGCTGTTCATTCCCCTTCTTCCCTCCAGAAGTTTAAAACAGCTGTTCATTCCCCTTCTTCCCTCCAGAGGTTCAAAACAGCTGTTCATTCCCCTTCTTCCCTCCAGAAGTTCAAAACAGCTCTTCATTCCCCTTCTTCCCTCCAGAAGTTCAAGACAGCTGTTCATTCCCCTTCTTCCCTCCAGAGGTTCAAGACAGCTGTTTATTCCCCTTCTTCCCTCCAGAAGTTCAAGACAGCTGTTCATTCCCCTTCTTCCCTCCAGAGGTTCAAGACAGCTGTTCACTTCTTCCCTCCAGAAGTACAAAAAAGCTGTTTATTCCCCTTCTTCCCTCCAGAAGTTCAAAACAGCTGTTCATTCCCCTTCTTCCCTCCAGAGGTTCAAGACAGCTGTTCATTCCCCTTCTTCCCTCCAGAGGTTCAAGACAGCTGTTCATTGCCCTTCTTCCCTCCAGAGGTTCAAAAAAGCTGTTCATTCCCCTTCTTCCCTCCAGAAGTTCAAGACAGCTGTTCATTCCCCTTCTTCCCTGCAGAGGTTCAAGACAGCTGTTTATTCCCCTTCTTCCCTCCAGAAGTTCAAGACAGCTGTTCATTCTCCTTCTTCCCTCCAGAAGTTCAGGACAGCTGTTCATTCCCCTTCTTCCCTCCAGAGGTTCAAGACAGCTGTTCATTCCCCTTCTTCCCTCCAGAAGTTCAAAAAAGCTGTTCATTCCCCTTCTTCCCTCCAGAAGTTCAAGACAGCTGTTCATTCCCCTTCTTCCCTGCAGAGGTTCAAGACAGCTGTTTATTCCCCTTCTTCCCTCCAGAAGTTCAAGACAGCTGTTCATTCTCCTTCTTCCCTCCAGAAGTTCAGGACAGCTGTTCATTCCCCTTCTTCCCTCCAGAAGTTCAAGACAGCTGTTCATTCCCCTTCTTCCCTCCAGAAGTTCAAAATAGCTGTTCATTCCCCTTCTTCCCTCCAGAAGTTCAAGACAGCTGTTCATTCCCCTTCTTCCCTCCAGAGGTTCAAGACAGCTGTTCACTTCTTCCCTCCAGAAGTTCAAAAAAGCTGTTTATTCCCCTTCTTCCCTCCAGAAGTTCAAAACAGCTGTTCATTCCCCTTCTTCCCTCCAGAGGTTCAAGACAGCTGTTCATTCCCCTTCTTCCCTCCAGAAGTTCAAAACAGCTGTTCATTCCCCTTCTTCCCTCCAGAGGTTCAAGACAGCTGTTCATTCCCCTTCTTCCCTCCAGAAGTTCAAAACAGCTGTTCATTCCCCTTCTTCCCTCCAGAAGTTCAAGACAGCTGTTCATTCCCCTTCTTCCCTCCAGAGGTTCAAGACAGCTGTTCATTCCCCTTCTTCCCTCCAGAAGTTCAAAACAGCTGTTCATTCCCCTTCTTCGCTCCAGAAGTTCAAGACAGCTGTTCATTCCCCTTCTTCCCTCCAGAGGTTCAAGACAGCTGTTCATTCCCCTTCTTCCCTCCAGAAGTTCAAGACAGCTGTTCATTCCCCTTCTTCCCTCCAGAAGTTCAAGACAGCTGTTCATTCCCCTTCTTCCCTCCAGAGGTTCAAGACAGCTGTTCATTCCCCTTCTTCCCTCCAGAGGTTCAAGACAGCTGTTCATTCCCCTTCTTCCCTCCAGAGGTTCAAGACAGCTGCTCATTCCCCTTCTTCCCTCCAGAAGTTCAAGACAGCTGTTCATTCCCCTTCTTCCCTCCAGAAGTTCAAAACAGCTGTTCATTCCCCTTCTTCCCTCCAGAGGTTCAAGACAGCTGTTCATTCCCCTTCTTCCCTCCAGAGGTTCAAGACAGCTGCTCATCCCCCTTCTTCCATCCAGAGGTTCAAGACAGCTGCTCATTGCCCTTCTTCCCTCCAGAAGTTCAAGACAGCTGTTCATTCCCCTTCTTCCCTCCAGAAGTTCAAGACAGCTCTTCATTCCCCTTCTTCCCTCCAGAAGTTCAAGACAGCTGTTTATTCCCCTTCTTCTCTCCAGAAGTTCAAAACAGCTGTTTATTCCACTTCTTCCCTCCAGAAGTTCAAGACAGCTGTTCATTCCCCTTCTTCCCTCCAGAAGTTCAAGACAGCTGTTCATTCCCCTTCTTCCCTCCAGAAGTTTAAAACAGCTGTTCATTCCCCTTCTTCCCTCCAGAGGTTCAAAACAGCTGTTCATTCCCCTTCTTCCCTCCAGAAGTTCAAAACAGCTCTTCATTCCCCTTCTTCCCTCCAGAGGTTCAAGACAGCTGTTCATTCCCCTTCTTCCCTCCAGAGGTTCAAGACAGCTGTTCACTTCTTCCCTCCAGAAGTTCAAAACAGCTGTTCATTCCCCTTCTTCCCTCCAGAGGTTCAAGACAGCTGTTCATTCCCCTTCTTCCCTCCAGAGGTTCAAGACAGCTGCTCATTCCCCTTCTTCCATCCAGAGGTTCAAGACAGCTGCTCATTGCCCTTCTTCCCTCCAGAAGTTCAAGACAGCTGTTCATTCCCCTTCTTCCCTCCAGAAGTTCAAGACAGCTGTTCATTCCCCTTCTTCCCTCCAGAGGTTCAAGACAGCTGTTCATTCCCCTTCTTCCCTCCAGAGGTTCAAGACAGCTGTTCATTCCCCTTCTTCCCTCCAGAAGTTCAAAATAGCTGTTCATTCCCCTTCTTCCCTCCAGAAGTTCAAGACAGCTGTTCATTCCCCTTCTTCCCTCCAGAGGTTCAAGACAGCTGTTCACTTCTTCCCTCCAGAAGTTCAAAAAAGCTGTTTATTCCCCTTCTTCCCTCCAGAAGTTCAAAACAGCTGTTCATTCCCCTTCTTCCCTCCAGAGGTTCAAGACAGCTGTTCATTCCCCTTCTTCCCTCCAGAAGTTCAAAACAGCTGTTCATTCCCCTTCTTCCCTCCAGAGGTTCAAGACAGCTGTTCATTCCCCTTCTTCCCTCCAGAAGTTCAAAACAGCTGTTCATTCCCCTTCTTCCCTCCAGAAGTTCAAGACAGCTGTTCATTCCCCTTCTTCCCTCCAGAGGTTCAAGACAGCTGTTCATTCCCCTTCTTCCCTCCAGAAGTTCAAAACAGCTGTTCATTCCCCTTCTTCGCTCCAGAAGTTCAAGACAGCTGTTCATTCCCCTTCTTCCCTCCAGAGGTTCAAGACAGCTGTTCATTCCCCTTCTTCCCTCCAGAGGTTCAAGACAGCTGCTCATTCCCCTTCTTCCATCCAGAGGTTCAAGACAGCTGTTCATTCCCCTTCTTCCCTCCAGAGGTTCAAGACAGCTGCTCATTCCCCTTCTTCCCTCCAGAAGTTCAAGACAGCTGTTCATTCCCCTTCTTCCCTCCAGAAGTTCAAAACAGCTGTTCATTCCCCTTCTTCCCTCCAGAGGTTCAAGACAGCTGTTCATTCCCCTTCTTCCCTCCAGAGGTTCAAGACAGCTGCTCATCCCCCTTCTTCCATCCAGAGGTTCAAGACAGCTGTTCATTCCCCTTCTTCCCTCCAGAAGTTCAAAACAGCTGTTCATTCCCCTTCTTCCCTCCAGAAGTTCAAGACAGCTGTTCATTCCCCTTCTTCCCTCCAGAGGTTCAAGACAGCTGCTCATTCCCCTTCTTCCCTCCAGAAGTTCAAGACAGCTGTTCATTCCCCTTCTTCCCTCCAGAAGTTCAAAACAGCTGTTCATTCCCCTTCTTCCCTCCAGAGGTTCAAGACAGCTGTTCATTCCCCTTCTTCCCTCCAGAGGTTCAAGACAGCTGCTCATCCCCCTTCTTCCATCCAGAGGTTCAAGACAGCTGCTCATTGCCCTTCTTCCCTCCAGAAGTTCAAGACAGCTGTTCATTCCCCTTCTTCCCTCCAGAAGTTGAAGACAGCTGTTCATTCCCCTTCTTCCCTCCAGAAGTTCAAGACAGCTGTTTATTCCCCTTCTTCTCTCCAGAAGTTCAAAACAGCTGTTTATTCCACTTCTTCCCTCCAGAAGTTCAAGACAGCTGTTCATTCCCCTTCTTCCCTCCAGAAGTTCAAGACAGCTGTTCATTCCCCTTCTTCCCTCCAGAAGTTTAAAACAGCTGTTCATTCCCCTTCTTCCCTCCAGAAGTTCAAAACAGCTCTTCATTCCCCTTCTTCCCTCCAGAAGTTCAAGACAGCTGTTCATTCCCCTTCTTCCCTCCAGAGGTTCAAGACAGCTGTTCACTTCTTCCCTCCAGAAGTTCAAAACAGCTGTTCATTCCCCTTCTTCCCTCCAGAGGTTCAAGACAGCTGTTCATTCCCCTTCTTCCCTCCAGAGGTTCAAGACAGCTGCTCATTCCCCTTCTTCCATCCAGAGGTTCAAGACAGCTGCTCATTGCCCTTCTTCCCTCCAGAAGTTCAAGACAGCTGTTCATTCCCCTTCTTCCCTCCAGAAGTTCAAGACAGCTGTTCATTCCCCTTCTTCCCTCCAGAAGTTCAAGACAGCTGTTTATTCCCCTTCTTTCCTCCAGAAGTTTAAAACAGCTGTTCATTCCCCTTCTTCCCTCCAGAGGTTCAAAACAGCTGTTCATTCCCCTTCTTCCCTCCAGAAGTTCAAAACAGCTCTTCATTCCCCTTCTTCCCTCCAGAAGTTCAAGACAGCTGTTCATTCCCCTTCTTCCCTCCAGAGGTTCAAGACAGCTGTTTATTCCCCTTCTTCCCTCCAGAAGTTCAAAACAGCTGTTCATTCCCCTTCTTCCCTCCAGAGGTTCAAAACAGCTGTTCATTCCCCTTCTTCCCTCCAGAAGTTCAAGACAGCTGCTCATTCCCCTTCTTCACTCCAGAAGTTTAAAACAGCTGCTCATTCCCCTTCTTCCCTCCAGAAGTTTAAAACAGCTGATTATTCCCCTTCTTCCCTCCAGAGGTTTAAAACAGCTGTTCATTCCCCTTCTTCCCTCCAGAAGTTCAAAACAGCTGTTTATTCCCCTTCTTCCCTCCAGAAGTTCAAAACAGCTGCTCATTCCCCTTCTTCCCTCCAGAAGTTCAAGACAGCTGCTCATTCCCCTTCTTCCCTCCAGAAGTTCAAAACAGCTGTTTATTCCCCTTCTTCCCTCCAGAAGTTCAAAACAGCTGCTCATTCCCCTTCTTCCCTCCAGAAGTTCAAGACAGCTGCTCATTCCCCTTCTTCCCTCCAGAAGTTCAAAACAGCTGTTTATTCCCCTTCTTCCCTCCAGAAGTTCAAGACAGCTGCTCATTCCCCTTCTTCCCTCCAGAGGTTCAAGACAGCTGTTCATTCCCCTTCTTCCCTCCAGAAGTTCAAGACAGCTGTTCATTCCCCTTCTTCCCTCCAGAAGTTTAAAACAGCTGTTCATTCCCCTTCTTCCCTCCAGAGGTTCAAAACAGCTGTTCATTCCCCTTCTTCCCTCCAGAAGTTCAAAACAGCTCTTCATTCCCCTTCTTCCCTCCAGAAGTTCAAGACAGCTGTTCATTCCCCTTCTTCCCTCCAGAGGTTCAAGACAGCTGTTTATTCCCCTTCTTCCCTCCAGAAGTTCAAGACAGCTGTTCATTCCCCTTCTTCCCTCCAGAGGTTCAAGACAGCTGTTCATTCCCCTTCTTCCCTCCAGAGGTTCAAGACAGCTGTTCATTCCCCTTCTTCCCTGCAGAGGTTCAAGACAGCTGTTCATTCCCCTTCTTCCCTCCAGAAGTTCAAGACAGCTGTTCATTCCCCTTCTTCCCTGCAGAGGTTCAAGACATCTGCTCATTCCCCTTCTTCCCTCCAGAGGTTCAAGACAGCTGTTCATTCCCCTTCTTCCCTCCAGAAGTTCAAGACAGCTGTTTATTCCCCTTCTTCCCTCCAGAAGTTCAAGACAGCTGTTCATTCTCCTTCTTCCCTCCAGAAGTTCAGGACAGCTGTTCATTCTCCTTCTTCCCTCCAGAAGTTCAGGACAGTTGTTCATTCCCCTTCTTCCCTCCAGAAGTTCAAAATAGCTGTTCATTCCCCTTCTTCCCTCCAGAAGTTCAAGACAGCTGTTCATTCCCCTTCTTCCCTCCAGAGGTTCAAGACAGCTGTTCACTTCTTCCCTCCAGAAGTTCAAAAAAGCTGTTTATTCCCCTTCTTCCCTCCAGAAGTTCAAAACAGCTGTTCATTCCCCTTCTTCCCTCCAGAGGTTCAAGACAGCTGTTCATTCCCCTTCTTCCCTCCAGAAGTTCAAAACAGCTGTTCATTCCCCTTCTTCCCTCTAGAAGTTCAAGACAGCTGTTCATTCCCCTTCTTCCCTCCAGAAGTTCAAGACAGCTGTTCATTCCCCTTCTTCCCTCCAGAAGTTCAAAACAGCTGTTCATTCCCCTTCTTCCCTCCAGAAGTTCAAGACAGCTGTTCATTCCCCTTCTTCCCTCCAGAAGTTCAAAACAGCTGTTCATTCCCCTTCTTCCCTCCAGAGGTTCAAAACAGCTGTTCATTCCCCTTCTTCCCTCCAGAAGTTCAAAACAGCTCTTCATTCCCCTTTTTCCCTCCAGAAGTTCAAGACAGCTGTTCATTCCCCTTCTTCCCTCCAGAGGTTCAAGACAGCTGTTCATTCCCCTTCTTCCCTCCAGAAGTTCAAGACAGCTGTTCATTCCCCTTCTTCCCTCCAGAAGTTTAAAACAGCTGTTCATTCCCCTTCTTCCCTCCAGAGGTTCAAAACAGCTGTTCATTCCCCTTCTTCCCTCCAGAAGTTCAAAACAGCTCTTCATTCCCCTTCTTCCCTCCAGAGGTTCAAGACAGCTGTTCACTTCTTCCCTCCAGAAGTACAAAAAAGCTGTTTATTCCCCTTCTTCCCTCCAGAAGTTCAAAACAGCTGTTCATTCCCCTTCTTCCCTCCAGAGGTTCAAGACAGCTGTTCATTCCCCTTCTTCCCTCCAGAGGTTCAAGACAGCTGTTCATTGCCCTTCTTCCCTGCAGAGGTTCAAGACAGCTGTTCATTCCCCTTCTTCCCTCCAGAAGTTCAAGACAGCTGTTCATTCCCCTTCTTCCCTGCAGAGGTTCAAGACAGCTGTTTATTCCCCTTCTTCCCTCCAGAAGTTCAAGACAGCTGTTCATTCTCCTTCTTCCCTCCAGAAGTTCAGGACAGCTGTTCATTCCCCTTCTTCCCTCCAGAAGTTCAAGACAGCTGTTCATTCCCCTTCTTCCCTCCAGAAGTTCAAAATAGCTGTTCATTCCCCGTCTTCCCTCCAGAAGTTCAAGACAGCTGTTCATTCCCCTTCTTCCCTCCAGAGGTTCAAGACAGCTGTTCACTTCTTCCCTCCAGAAGTTCAAAAAAGCTGTTTATTCCCCTTCTTCCCTCCAGAAGTTCAAAACAGCTGTTCATTCCCCTTCTTCCCTCCAGAGGTTCAAGACAGCTGTTCATTCCCCTTCTTCCCTCCAGAAGTTCAAAACAGCTGTTCATTCCCCTTCTTCCCTCCAGAGGTTCAAGACAGCTGTTCATTCCCCTTCTTCCCTCCAGAAGTTCAAAACAGCTGTTCATTCCCCTTCTTCCCTCCAGAAGTTCAAGACAGCTGTTCATTCCCCTTCTTCCCTCCAGAGGTTCAAGACAGCTGTTCATTCCCCTTCTTCCCTCCAGAAGTTCAAGACAGCTGTTCATTCCCCTTCTTCCCTCCAGAAGTTCAAGACAGCTGTTCATTCCCCTTCTTCCCTCCAGAGGTTCAAGACAGCTGTTCATTCCCCTTCTTCCCTCCAGAGGTTCAAGACAGCTGTTCATTCCCCTTCTTCCCTCCAGAGGTTCAAGACAGCTGCTCATTCCCCTTCTTCCCTCCAGAAGTTCAAGACAGCTGTTCATTCCCCTTCTTCCCTCCAGAAGTTCAAAACAGCTGTTCATTCCCCTTCTTCCCTCCAGAGGTTCAAGACAGCTGTTCATTCCCCTTCTTCCCTCCAGAGGTTCAAGACAGCTGCTCATCCCCCTTCTTCCATCCAGAGGTTCAAGACAGCTGCTCATTGCCCTTCTTCCCTCCAGAAGTTCAAGACAGCTGTTCATTCCCCTTCTTCCCTCCAGAAGTTCAAGACAGCTGTTCATTCCCCTTCTTCCCTCCAGAAGTTCAAGACAGCTGTTTATTCCCCTTCTTCTCTCCAGAAGTTCAAAACAGCTGTTTATTCCACTTCTTCCCTCCAGAAGTTCAAGACAGCTGTTCATTCCCCTTCTTCCCTCCAGAAGTTCAAGACAGCTGTTCATTCCCCTTCTTCCCTCCAGAAGTTTAAAACAGCTGTTCATTCCCCTTCTTCCCTCCAGAGGTTCAAAACAGCTGTTCATTCCCCTTCTTCCCTCCAGAAGTTCAAAACAGCTCTTCATTCCCCTTCTTCCCTCCAGAGGTTCAAGACAGCTGTTCATTCCCCTTCTTCCCTCCAGAGGTTCAAGACAGCTGTTCACTTCTTCCCTCCAGAAGTTCAAAACAGCTGTTCATTCCCCTTCTTCCCTCCAGAGGTTCAAGACAGCTGTTCATTCCCCTTCTTCCCTCCAGAGGTTCAAGACAGCTGCTCATTCCCCTTCTTCCATCCAGAGGTTCAAGACAGCTGCTCATTGCCCTTCTTCCCTCCAGAAGTTCAAGACAGCTGTTCATTCCCCTTCTTCCCTCCAGAAGTTCAAGACAGCTGTTCATTCCCCTTCTTCCCTCCAGAAGTTCAAGACAGCTGTTTATTCCCCTTCTTCCCTCCAGAAGTTTAAAACAGCTGTTCATTCCCCTTCTTCCCTCCAGAAGTTCAAAACAGCTGTTCATTCCCCTTCTTTCCTCCAGAAGTTCAAAACAGCTGTTCATTCCCCTTCTTCCCTCCAGAGGTTCAAGACAGCTGTTCATTCCCCTTCTTCCCTCCAGAGGTTCAAGACAGCTGCTCATTCCCCTTCTTCCATCCAGAGGTTCAAGACAGCTGCTCATTGCCCTTCTTCCCTCCAGAAGTTCAAGACAGCTGTTCATTCCCCTTCTTCCCTCCAGAAGTTCAAGACAGCTGTTCATTCCCCTTCTTCCCTCCAGAAGTTCAAGACAGCTGTTCATTCCCCTTCTTCCCTCCAGAAGTTTAAAACAGCTGTTCATTCCCCTTCTTCCCTCCAGAGGTTCAAAACAGCTGTTCATTCCCCTTCTTCCCTCCAGAAGTTCAAAACATCTCTTCATTCCCCTTTTTCCCTCCAGAAGTTCAAGACAGCTGTTCATTCCCCTTCTTCCCTCCAGAAGTTCAAAACAGCTCTTCATTCCCCTTCTTCCCTCCAGAAGTTCAAAACAGCTCTTCATTCCCCTTTTTCCCTCCAGAAGTTCAAGACAGCTGTTCATTCCCCTTCTTCCCTCCAGAAGTTCAAAACAGCTGTTCATTCCCCTTCTTCCCTCCAGAAGTTCAAAACAGCTCTTCATTCCCCTTCTTCCCTCCAGAAGTTCAAGACAGCTGTTCATTCCCCTTCTTCTCTCCAGAAGTTCAAAACAGCTGTTTATTCCACTTCTTCCCTCCAGAAGTTCAAGACAGCTGTTCATTCCCCTTCTTCCCTCCAGAAGTTTAAAACAGCTGTTCATTCCCCTTCTTCCCTCCAGAGGTTCAAAACAGCTGTTCATTCCCCTTCTTCCCTCCAGAATTTAAAACAGCTCTTCATTCCCCTTCTTCCCTCCAGAAGTTCAAGACAGCTGTTCATTCCCCTTCTTCCCTCCAGAGGTTCAAGACAGCTGTTTATTCCCCTTCTTCCCTCCAGAAGTTCAAGACAGCTGTTCATTCCCCTTCTTCCCTCCAGAGGTTCAAGACAGCTGTTCACTTCTTCCCTCCAGAAGTTCAAAAAAGCTGTTTATTCCCCTTCTTCCCTCCAGAAGTTCAAGACAGCTGTTCATTCCCCTTCTTCCCTCCAGAGGTTCAAGACAGCTGTTCATTCCCCTTCTTCCCTCCAGAAGTTCAAGACAGCTGTTCATTCCCCTTCTTCCCTCCAGAAGTTTAAAACAGCTGTTCATTCCCCTTCTTCCCTCCAGAGGTTCAAAACAGCTGTTCATTCCCCTTCTTCCCTCCAGAAGTTCAAAACAGCTCTTCATTCCCCTTCTTCCCTCCAGAAGTTCAAGACAGCTGTTCATTCCCCTTCTTCCCTCCAGAGGTTCAAGACAGCTGTTTATTCCCCTTCTTCCCTCCAGAAGTTCAAGACAGCTGTTCATTCCCCTTCTTCCCTCCAGAGGTTCAAGACAGCTGTTCACTTCTTCCCTCCAGAAGTTCAAAAAAGCTGTTTATTCCCCTTCTTCCCTCCAGAAGTTCAAAACAGCTGTTCATTCCCCTTCTTCCCTCCAGAGGTTCAAGACAGCTGTTCATTCCCCTTCTTCCCTCCAGAGGTTCAAGACAGCTGTTCATTCCCCTTCTTCCCTCCAGAGGTTCAAGACAGCTGTTCATTGCCCTTCTTCCCTGCAGAGGTTCAAGACAGCTGTTCATTCCCCTTCTTCCCTCCAGAAGTTCAAGACAGCTGTTCATTCCCCTTCTTCCCTGCAGAGGTTCAAGACAGCTGTTTATTCCCCTTCTTCCCTCCAGAAGTTCAAGACAGCTGTTCATTCTCCTTCTTCCCTCCAGAAGTTCAGGACAGCTGTTCATTCCCCTTCTTCCCTCCAGAAGTTCAAGACAGCTGTTCATTCCCCTTCTTCCCTCCAGAAGTTCAAAATAGCTGTTCATTCCCCTTCTTCCCTCCAGAAGTTCAAGACAGCTGTTCATTCCCCTTCTTCCCTCCAGAGGTTCAAGACAGCTGTTCACTTCTTCCCTCCAGAAGTTCAAAAAAGCTGTTTATTCCCCTTCTTCCCTCCAGAAGTTCAAAACAGCTGTTCATTCCCCTTCTTCCCTCCAGAGGTTCAAGACAGCTGTTCATTCCCCTTCTTCCCTCCAGAAGTTCAAAACAGCTGTTCATTCCCCTTCTTCCCTCCAGAGGTTCAAGACAGCTGTTCATTCCCCTTCTTCCCTCCAGAAGTTCAAAACAGCTGTTCATTCCCCTTCTTCCCTCCAGAAGTTCAAGACAGCTGTTCATTCCCCTTCTTCCCTCCAGAGGTTCAAGACAGCTGTTCATTCCCCTTCTTCCCTCCAGAAGTTCAAAACAGCTGTTCATTCCCCTTCTTCGCTCCAGAAGTTCAAGACAGCTGTTCATTCCCCTTCTTCCCTCCAGAGGTTCAAGACAGCTGTTCATTCCCCTTCTTCCCTCCAGAGGTTCAAGACAGCTGCTCATTCCCCTTCTTCCATCCAGAGGTTCAAGACAGCTGTTCATTCCCCTTCTTCCCTCCAGAAGTTCAAAACAGCTGTTCATTCCCCTTCTTCCCTCCAGAAGTTCAAGACAGCTGTTCATTCCCCTTCTTCCCTCCAGAAGTTCAAAATAGCTGTTCATTCCCCTTCTTCCCTCCAGAGGTTCAAGACAGCTGCTCATTCCCCTTCTTCCCTCCAGAAGTTCAAGACAGCTGTTCATTCCCCTTCTTCCCTCCAGAGGTTCAAGACAGCTGTTCACTTCTTCCCTCCAGAAGTTCAAAAAAGCTGTTTATTCCCCTTCTTCCCTCCAGAAGTTCAAAACAGCTGTTCATTCCCCTTCTTCCTTCCAGAGGTTCAAGACAGCTGTTCATTCCCCTTCTTCCCTCCAGAGGTTCAAGACAGCTGTTCATTCCCCTTCTTCCCTGCAGAGGTTCAAGACAGCTGTTCATTCCCCTTCTTCCCTCCAGAAGTTCAAGACAGCTGTTCATTCCCCTTCTTCCCTGCAGAGGTTCAAGACATCTGCTCATTCCCCTTCTTCCCTCCAGAGGTTCAAGACAGCTGTTCATTCCCCTTCTTCCCTCCAGAAGTTCAAGACAGCTGTTTATTCCCCTTCTTCCCTCCAGAAGTTCAAGACAGCTGTTCATTCTCCTTCTTCCCTCCAGAAGTTCAGGACAGCTGTTCATTCCCCTTCTTCCCTGCAGAGGTTCAAGACATCTGCTCATTCCCCTTCTTCCCTCCAGAGGTTCAAGACAGCTGTTCATTCCCCTTCTTCCCTCCAGAAGTTCAAGACAGCTGTTTATTCCCCTTCTTCCCTCCAGAAGTTCAAGACAGCTGTTCATTCTCCTTCTTCCCTCCAGAAGTTCAAGACAGCTGTTCATTCCCCTTCTTCCCTCCAGAAGTTCAAAATAGCTGTTCATTCCCCTTCTTCCCTCCAGAAGTTCAAGACAGCTGTTCATTCCCCTTCTTCCCTCCAGAGGTTCAAGACAGCTGTTCACTTCTTCCCTCCAGAAGTTCAAAAAAGCTGTTTATTCCCCTTCTTCCCTCCAGAAGTTCAAAACAGCTGTTCATTCCCCTTCTTCCCTCCAGAGGTTCAAGACAGCTGTTCATTCCCCTTCTTCCCTCCAGAAGTTCAAAACAGCTGTTCATTCCCCTTCTTCCCTCTAGAAGTTCAAGACAGCTGTTCATTCCCCTTCTTCCCTCCAGAAGTTCAAGACAGCTGTTCATTCCCCTTCTTCCCTCCAGAAGTTCAAAACAGCTGTTCATTCCCCTTCTTCCCTCCAGAAGTTTGTGGAAGTGTAACTCAGTGTAACATATTGATTGGCCCTGGTAACTTATTAATTAACCTGGTAACAAAGCAGATACATTTTATGTGTATGAACAATGTAATCTCTTGAAACACCTGGTCAAGGCCCCAGGCTAGAGCACCCCCCCCCTGCTGTGATTTCCATTTACACAGCAGGAGGGGAGCGAGCTGATGCCAGGACTCGGTGCGATGCATGACCTCGGGACATTAGCGGAGAGGAGATTAAGTCCAGTTTGGCGATATAACGAGAGCAAACGTTGAGTAAAGTACACTTGTCCTCAGAAGCCCTGCCCGACGGAACGATGGAATGAACGAGGACTTGCTACGTGAAGCGCTGACCGAACGGGAGTGTCGGATGAACGAGAAGGACCAGCGAAAAGAGTTAACCTGATCCATTATATTATGCGGTATCATTTTGGTAATTGGATGAAGTGAATACAGTTTAATAAACTAGACCTTTGTAACCTGTGTCCGGTCGTTGGAGTCCTGTGAGTCCCCCAGTAAATTCCCTGACAATCTTGGAGGCACCGCTGCGATCAATTGTACAAGCAAGTCTTCTTTAAAAGGTGAGTGTGTCTTGTCTTGTCCAATATGATTTACGAACTTGGAAGTTATGGGTACATACATGGGGGAGCAGGTGATCTGGGGCTGCTTTGCGCAGAGATGCCGCGATATAGGTGGCGTGAGCCATCACGAATGGGATTTCGATAAACGACTGTAACAATTTATTCGTTTTTTTTCTAAATGATTTCTGTAAATACGTATTTTTACGCTGGTTATTAAAGGGCCTTACTGTGACCTGGAAGCGGGCGGAGCAAGTGTGCACCTTGCGACCGCTTGCTTCCAGGACGTGTAAGGCCGGTACACTCGTTTACCCACCAGCACACGGATAAAGTACTACTTTTTTTTTGCACTTGTTCGAAGCACTTGACTTGATCGGCGCTCGGCGAGCGACAGGGAACCGGGAAATGGAACTTGATATTTATATATATATATATTTCCAATATGGTACACCGGCCACAACGATTTTAGCGATTATCCGAGTTTTTTTTAACGATTTCTGTAAATACGTATTTTTCCTGCGCTGTGTAATTCTTCTGACACGCGCCACGAAGAAACGCACCACTGATGTGCATGAAGCGACTTGTTTGCCGGTTCGGTAAGGTCCGTCCGTACACGTGTACAATCGTGTACACCCGTTTTAAATAAATAATTTTTTTCAGTTTTCCCGCCATGCCTATAAATTCATGACAGACAACCCCCCTCATGCCGGTCCAGAATTATGATGAAAGATGGCGATTGAGGAAAAAATTGCATCAAATTTTGTCCAGGTCCATCAAGAAGCCTTTGAGACATGCTTCACGGTTGAATAAAAAACCACCGTTAAGAGTACTTCTTTTTTTGTTCAAAGCACTCGACTTGGAGCCAGCGACTTGCTCGGCGGGGGATATAATTTTAGATATATATATAGTATGGGCATGCCCTAGTGAGAGATAATTACAGGAAATGGTGTTTTGTGAGTAGCAACCACTCTCTGGTCGAGGCTCATAGAAAAATTGATACTTATTGATTTGGCATGCTTACAATAGATATTAATGGCGAGGGTTCTGTGGTCGTTCGTTTTGGCTTTGCGAATGGACCAAAGAGACAAAGTGAGAAAGAGAGACAGACAGAGAGAGATAGACAGAAAAAGAAAGAAAGAGAGACATAGAGACAAACAGAGATAAAGATGATAGTCAGACACATAGAGAGAGACAGACAAAAAGAGATAGACAGAGTGAGACAAAGTGAGAAAGAGAGACAGACAGAGAGAGATAGACAGAAAAGAAAGAAAGAGAGACATAGAGACAAACAGAGATAAAGATGATAGTCAGAGTCAGACACATAGAGAGAGACAGACAAAAAGAGATAGACAGAGTGAGACAAAGTGAGAAAGAGAGACAGACAGAGAGAGATAGACAGAAAAAAAGAAAGAAAGAGAGACATAGAGACAAACAGAGATAAAAATGATAGTCAGACACATAGAGAGAGACAGACAAAAAGAGATAGACAGAGTGAGACAAAGTGAGAAAGAGAGACAGACAGAGAGAGATAGACAGAAAAAGAAAGAAAGAGAGACATAGAGACAAACAGAGATAAAGATGATAGTCAGACACATAGAGAGAGACAGACAAAAAGAGATAGACAGAGTGAGACAAAGTGAGAAAGAGAGACAGACAGAGAGAGATAGACAGAAAAAGAAAGAAAGAGAGACATAGAGACAAACAGAGATAAAGATGATAGTCAGAGTCAGACACATAGAGAGAGACAGACAAAAAGAGATAGACAGAGTGAGACAAAGTGAGAAAGAGAGACAGACAGAGAGAGAAAGACAGAAAAAGAAAGAAAGAGAGACATAGAGACAAACAGAGATAAAGATGATAGTCAGAGTCAGACACATAGAGAGAGACAGACAAAAAGAGATAGACAGAGTGAGACAAAGTGAGAAAGAGAGACAGACAGAGAGAGATAGACAGAAAAAGAAAGAAAGAGAGACATAGAGACAAACAGAGATAAAGATGATAGTCAGAGTCAGACACATAGAGAGAGACAGACAAAAAGAGATAGACAGAGTGAGACAAAGTGAGAAAGAGAGACAGACAGAGAGAGATAGACAGAAAAAAAGAAAGAAAGAGAGACATAGAGACAAACAGAGATAAAAATGATAGTCAGACACATAGAGAGAGACAGACAAAAAGAGATAGACAGAGTGAGACAAAGTGAGAAAGAGAGACAGACAGAGAGAGATAGACAGAAAAAGAAAGAAAGAGAGACATAGAGACAAACAGAGATAAAGATGATAGTCAGACACATGTTTTACAGATGGATACAGGTGGGACAAAGGGAAACACCGTATCAAGACAAGCCGACCAATCAAGGGAAACCAGAGACTTCTACTTCAGATACTCCTTGAAAATGGTGATATTTATCCTAGGAATGGGTTCTCTGGTAGTGGGGACTCTGTGTTGTATGGATTATTTTGGGGTAATGAGGGAACAAAACGCAACACCAGCAAATGATACACAGATATATGATCATGCGGAACGACAAAAGCAGAAGAGAAGTTTGATGAAGGATAAAGACACACCTTTAGAATCCGATGGATTACACGGGATTAATACTTTTTTACATTTAGCCCATACAAGGGCTGCTATAGCAAATGGAACTTGTTGTTGGAACTTGTTGTTGAAACTTGCTGTTGGAACTTGTTGTTGGAACTTGCTGTTGGAACTTGTTGTTGGAACTTGCTGTTGGAACTTGCTGTTGGAACTTGTTGTTGGAACTTGTTGTTGGAACTTGTTGTTGGAACTTGTTGGAACTTGTTGTTGCAACTTGCTGTTGGAACTTGCTGTTGGAACTTGTTGGAACTTGTTGTTGGAACTTGTTGTTGGAACTTGTTGTTGGAACTTGTGGGAACTTGTTGTTGGAACTTGTTGTTGGAACTTGTTGTTGGAACTTGCTGTTGGAACTTGTTGTTGGAACTTGTTGTTGGAACTTGTTGTTGGAACTTGCTGTTGGAACTTGTTGTTGGAACTTGTTGTTGGAACTTGTTGGAACTTGTTGTTGCAACTTGCTGTTGGAACTTGCTGTTGGAACTTGTTGGAACTTGTTGTTGGAACTTGTTGTTGGAACTTGTTGTTGGAACTTGTTGGAACTTGTTGTTGCAACTTGCTGTTGGAACTTGCTGTTGGAACTTGTTGGAACTTGTTGTTGGAACTTGTTGTTGGAACTTGTTGGAACTTGTTGTTGCAACTTGCTGTTGGAACTTGCTGTTGGAACTTGTTGGAACTTGTTGTTGGAACTTGTTGTTGGAACTTGCTGTTGGAACCTGTTGGAACTTGTTGTTGGAACTTGTTGTTGGAACTTGTTGTTGGAACTTGCTGTTGGAACTTGTTGTGGGAACTTGTTGGAACTTGTTGTTGGAACTTGTTGTTGGAACTTGTTGTTGGAACTTGTTGTTGGAACTTGTTGTTGGAACTTGTTGTTGGAACTTGTTGGAACTTGTTGTTGCAACTTGCTGTTGGAACTTGTTGGAACTTGTTGTTGGAACTTGTTGTTGGAACTTGTTGTTGAAACTTGCTGTTGGAACTTGTTGTTGGAACTTGCTGTTGGAACTTGTTGTTGGAACTTGCTGTTGGAACTTGCTGTTGGAACTTGTTGTTGGAACTTGTTGTTGGAACTTGTTGTTGGAACTTGTTGGAACTTGTTGTTGCAACTTGCTGTTGGAACTTGCTGTTGGAACTTGTTGGAACTTGTTGTTGGAACTTGTTGTTGGAACTTGTTGTTGGAACTTGTTGGAACTTGTTGTTGGAACTTGTTGTTGGAACTTGTTGTTGGAACTTGCTGTTGGAACTTGTTGTTGGAACTTGTTGTTGGAACTTGTTGTTGGAACTTGCTGTTGGAACTTGTTGTTGGAACTTGTTGTTGGAACTTGTTGGAACTTGTTGTTGCAACTTGCTGTTGGAACTTGCTGTTGGAACTTGTTGGAACTTGTTGTTGGAACTTGTTGTCAGAACTTGTTGTTGGAACTTGTTGGAACTTGTTGTTGCAACTTGCTGTTGGAACTTGCTGTTGGAACTTGTTGGAACTTGTTGTTGGAACTTGTTGTTGGAACTTGTTGTTGGAACTTGTTGTTGGAACTTGTTGTTGGAACTTGTTGTTGGAACTTGTTGTTGGAACTTGTTGTTGGAATGAATGGGAACATTCAAATGTTGGGTTTTGCTAACATTTCCACAACGTCGCTACAACGTTTCACTTTCGTTGTTGCAACGTTTTGCTCCAACGTTTTGGGGACATTCGAATGTCAAGTGAATCGAATGAGAATTCAGGAATTATTTCATTATTAACGATTAATGAAGTACTTATTTAATTAATTACATTTCTTATTACATTACAGTAATTACATTACAGTAATTACCTGAGGTAATTACAGTAATTACAGTTCCGGTAATTACAGTAATTACAGTAATCATTACAGTAATTGCAGTAATCTTATTACAGTAATTACATTACATTAACTCAGGCACCTTTTGAGTAAGGAAGCTGATATTTGGACATGAGACTGACCAAGTGATGTGGCTGTCAAGGAAAATATTGATTTATTGATTAATCATTTAATAAATTAACTCGTTGATTTATAAATGACTTATTTAATTAAAATTCCTGAGAGATACATCTTCGGATGAAATACTTGCAGATTGGTTATGCTATGAGCCAATTGATTAAGGAAAATATTTTGTGATGGCCATATTGGCAATTTCGTGGCCATATTCGTGGCAACTCAGTTAGTGCCACTGCACCTTTAAAATGCATCCCTGCGTTCATTTTTCGATCGATTGAGTTGAAATTTTGAACAATCGGATCTGGACTGTCGTTGTTAACGACTCTAGCATGCACTCGTCCAATCAGGATGGAGCGGTATGGTCCCCGGATCATCACTGCCCGCAGTTTTAATTAATTTTACTTTTTCTCTTGGTCATATAATTTTGAAGACATGCGTGTCATGATAGAGGAAATGTTTGTTCTGTTGAACGGAATAAATGTTGTTTATTTGTGTGGGAGTGTATTTTTGTGTATTTCTTGTGTATTTTGGATATATTTTCACGACTAATTCCAGTTAACATCCTGCAAAATTTGCTCGTTTGCTGGCCGAGTCGAAATTGCGTTGAGTTTCTATGGCATGCGCCATTAAAAGCGCTGTGTAATGGTTGAGCTCCTTTTATTTCGGTTTGGTCATGCGGATGAGCAAACAAAGTGACAAATGCTGCGGCTGGAGCAGTAGAAGCGATGTTTTTTTTAAATGGAAACGATGTAATGAGTAATTAAAAGTGGGAGGGGGCAACACCACGCATACCTCTTTTAAGGTGTGTATAAACCCTGGAATATTTCAGCAATCAATACAATGCTGAAACTATGTAAGTTAAGTTAATGAGTAATTTACTGAGTAATTTACTGAGTAATTTAATGAGTAATTTAATGAGTAATTTAACGAATAATTTAATGAGTAATTTAATGAGTAATTTAATGAGTAATTTAACGAATAATTTAATGAGTAATTTAATGAGTAATTTAACGAATAATTTAATGAGTAATTTAATGAGTAATTTAATGAGTAATTTAACGAATAATTTAATGAGTAATTTAATGAGTAATTTAATGAGTAATTTAATAAGTAATTTAATAAGTAATTTAATGAGGAATTAAAAGTGGGAGGGGGCAACACCACGCATACCTCTTTTAAGGTGTGTATAAACCCTGGAATAAACGTGGGAGGGGGCAACACCACGCATACCTCTTTTAAGGTATGTATAAACCCTGGAATATTTCAGCAATCAATACGATGCTGAAATGATGTAATTTACTGTGTAAGAGGGTCGACCTTGGGTTTGTTTGGGTTTGTTGTTTATTTTGTGGATGTGTATTTTTTGTGTATTTTGGATATATTTTCACGACTAATTCCAGTTAACATCCTGCAAAATTTGCTCGTTTTCTGGCTGAGTCGAAATTGCGTTGAGTTTCTATGGCATGCGCCATTAAAAGCGCTGTGTAATGGTTGAGCTCCCTTTATTTCGTTTTGGTCATGCGGATGAGCAAACAAAATGACGAATGCTGCGGCTGGAGCAGTGGAAGCGATTTTTGAATTGTTCAATGATTATTCGATATTGTTATGACTTATTGTCAATAGGTATACTGAGTGGCCATGAGGTAGCCTGTTGCTATGTACAGTTTTATTCTAGTGTTGATTATACCACATAGCTGTGGTGATAAAGGAAATGTTCGTTTAAATAGATGACTATGATATGACCATGACTATAAAATCATGATGATTATTATGAATGATATCATAGGGTTCAAATGCAGAATGATTGCATGAACTTGGGAAAGAACTTTCAAGCCCCATGGGATCAATTGGGTGTTACAAGCGATGGAGTTTCAAAATTTAGCATGATTGAAGGAATTTTACAGTCTTATTTCAGGAGTTTTACGAAATTTAAATTGCCAAGAGATTTTGGGTACTATTAAAGGAAAAATGATGAGATATTTTTCCAATGAACTTTAATATCTGCCATCCATTTTGGCTGTCTCACGAATGAAGGATGAGTTGCCTTTAGTGGTTGCAAAGAAAATTTGTGGAGACCAGGCAAAATGGGGAAATATGTCAGATATGACCCTAGGACAGGACGGTGATTCATCAATTGACATGAGGTACGAACCAGAGGTGACGACCGATAAAATTCGATCTCAGTCAATGGATGGACCTGTCCTGATATCATTGGGGAAAGGGCTTATGCAAGGAGTCATCCAAAATGATTAATTTGATTTATTGATGAATATTGATGAATTAATTGAAATTGAATAATTGATTGAATTGTTGATTGATTGAATCTAATTGATTGAATTTAATTGAATAAAATTAACTGAATAAATTGAACTGAATAAATTGAATTGAATATATTGATTGTTTGATTGATGAAAATGCGGTCTCAAGAAAGAAGCTTTGATATCTTTGCGAGATATTATCAATGTGGAGACAACCTGGGAAAATTGAGCAAGGTGGTGAGTTTATATACAGATATATATGTGCGGTTACCATTGTGTGATTTCCCCGTCAACAGAGCGGACACCTGAGGATTCACCCATTTCATACTGACCCTTTGGCTCATCTGCAAATACTGATCTGTGAGATTGGATTGTGCAAAAGCCACAGCTGAGGGAAATTCTCTGGAAATCACCATGTGAACAGGTGGAGAGACCCTTCCTGGAGGTACGAGTGAAGCTTTAGAGGAACAAACTACAACACATCCAACGCTACTTTGATAAAAGGCAGAATGGGAAATGGAGCCTGCAAGAACACACAAGGACAACCAGAGATTCCACAAAAAGGTACTTGTACACATCATATGTACGACCGTTATGGTGCCGAAGCTATAAGGCAGGTCGAGAATTGGTATTTGTGGACAAAGGGACATGATGAAGAGTTTCCAAGAGATGGTACATTTGAGCGAAGTCGATTGGAAAGATTGGAACAAAGATTGAAAGCCAGGAAGAGACAGAATCTAACGATAGACTGGCTTGCATTCCATCTTTGGGATGGTGAATCCAGACAACGGGAACAGCAAGAACGGATAACGGAACTAGAACTTAAAATAAAAAGGATACAGGATACAGTGGAGGAGACAAATGCACAACTGCCCTCGAAATTAGGAATGAAAGTCACAGTTGTCCCATCTGATTTCCAGTTGTCTCCCCAAAAAGGACGGTACAGAGAATTTTTTCGTGTTTCAGGAGATAACGAGAGATTGCAGTGGCAACTCAGGGATGTAGAGATGCAGCCCAGCAATACAAATGCACAGGTGCACAGATCAGACAACGACAGAAACCGGTGTTTCAAGTGTGGACGGATGGGACATTGGAAAAGAGGATGTCCGTATACCAAAAGGAAGACAAGTTAATAGGGTAAACCAAGATCAAGGGTACCAGTGCTGACCGATACCTCAGACAATGATTAGGCCTTCATTGCTGCAAATCCCAAATGATGATTGGCCTCAACAGATTCGATTACTGGACAAACATGAACAACTGTCAATGATTCTTGTGTCTGAAAAGTTTTCAGAGCAAGAATGATTCATTTTTCTTTTTGCTTGTTAACAAATTAATAATTAATTGATCAAATGCCAAAATTGGATCTTCTATTTTGGGCACAGCAATTTTAAATTTACAAAGTTTGGAACAATTGCGTTGCAATTGTTGGCAAACCAAGTAACAAGAGTCACATGATGATCAGGTGGGAATTTCGGACTATTGTTCCGCACGATTGATAGGTCAATGGTCGACTGACATGCAAATGGGTGTGTAGTCAAAATTTGGATAGATTATTGTGAAGGCAGAAAGGGTAATTTCAATTTGACATCATAAGGGTTTTCTAAGAATGGACTTTTGGTTTATTTGTCTATAAGCATTTTGAATTTGATTGACAAATTTTATGAAATTGAAATAAAATTGACACCCATCTGATCTGTAAATAATGGTTCCAACGCAAACAAATATGCATAATGCATGTGTGTGTGTGTTTTTGTGTATCAATCTTACAAGATTGTTGACACCGACAGTGTGCCTGTCTGGAAATGGATAGTTATATGTGGATGGGATTGGGATATGTGGATGGGATTGAATATCCAGAGAATCCGTAAAATAAAATAGAAATATAATTTGATTATGAACATTATCTCTTTTGTCAAGGGAAATGGAATATAAAATTTTTTTTTGATGTGCTGGGTTATGAGCAGCCATTAATTAATAGTAAAATTGTGAGTAATTTTGGGATTCCATTTTTGATAGAATGTATATGAGAATAACATCTATTTATGGATATGAGCTTCATAAAAGGAAATGAGGAAGTACAAAATCATCCAAATTTGGGAGAGGTCTTACACTGACTTCCCAGAATACTCTGCTCATGGATTTTATATATATAAACTTGAATTTTATCAGCATATAAATTGTGCTGTATGTATGGATGTGTTTTAGGCATAGATGATATGGGAAAAGAGTAAAGAAAATTTTGCTGGTTTGAACTATTGTGGGTTTTCAGTTCTGGAGTTTAAACAAAGTCACTGGTTAACAGATGAGAAAGGATAGTAAATAAATTATTCCCTGCTGGGCAAATTAAGTACGATATTACTAAGACTTATGAGAGCTATTGTTCCGCCTTACAGCAGTGGAAAATTATTGGAAAAAATTAGATCCAACATAATGAATCTATAAAAGAATGTGATAGGGATAATATCCTCAATTTGTACTAATTATTTGATTGTGGGTAAAGGAATTAAGTCATCGTAGTGGATTGTTAACAGCAGCCTGAAAATGTCCTGAGAGTGTGCATCCATGTAATCAGAAATCCCAGATTTGTTTTTACAAACAACATTTTGGTAGAGGTCTTGTGTGGAACACTTCCTTGGTAGATAAAAACGGTACTGCATGCTGGCAGCCACTTTTGCGGCCAGTTAGGCCAAACAAATTGAGAGGAAATTGTAGTTAAATACGTAAGTTACACATGGCTATTTGTAAAAAAGGAAATTTGTTGAGATGGGAAACATTTTTTCGAAGGTTTATTAAGGTGTTATAATATGACATGTGGCAAGGCAAACTATTGGATGGGAAAATTAGATCTGGCTATAGAATAAATTTATTGACCCCTTGAAGTTAATCCTTCGAATCATTGTTTCACTGGCATTTTTGTTCACATTGGAAATAGTTTGGTAGAGCTTTGGTTAAAACCTTTGGTTGCGGTATCTTGGAACGAATTGATAAACCATAGGAGATTGATAAGAATAGAAACAAATATGGACCCAAAATAGAAAGTTGGATTCATGCCTCTCATTGCAAGCAAGCACATGGGGCTAAGGTGGACGATCCCACAGAAAATGAGGCTGCACCTAGCAGCCCAGCAGAACATTCAGTGGTAGAAAAATGATAGTCATGATTTACAGTCATTTGAATTACATTTTAACACCCCTTGCATTGATAAACATTACATTTTCAACATGTGATATTCCTACTTGGAATAGTGACATTTATTTGCCTACATGACATACAATTACCTGCTGATATTAATACAGCATGAGTGAAAAAATGTATCACAACTACACTCATGATCAGGGGATTGAGTTCAACCCCGGGAGATAGGGGGATCAGGGTAAGACAAATAATCTGATTATGTTACATATTAAGGGATTTTCTTTATTTACCTTTTAGGAAGCTTGTTAGTTTGGTATATAATGTTAAATGTCATCGACATATAACTATGTCATAGATATGAATATATACAAGGAGTAGCAGACTTGTTTGTTGGTTTAGTAGTTATATTGGCAATTGTTTTAGTGGTGGCTTGCTTGAAAGCCTTAGTGACGGTGTGTTTGAATAAGGTAACCAACAACACGATGATAACGCATGAAGTGACAAATGAGGAAAGAAATGTGGAACCAGAAAAGGAAGACTTTTATGGCGACATAAATACTGAGATTAAAAGACTAAATCAAGTGATGTTGCAAATGAATACAGTAGAATTAAGATAATGGCATAACGACAATGTTATGAGTTGTGTCAATTACAATATCAATGAACTCATATCACCACGAGTGACACACTGTTAGAAAAAAAAAAAAAAAGAGGGAAAAGAAAAAGTGGAGAGGAATTATGGTAATAATACATTATGCTTAAGTTGTTGGTTTGGGAAAATTGTTGTTGGGAATTAGGTATTCCCGTGTGTGATTGTAATCATATACAATGCTATTCTTAGTTTAGTAATAAAATACATACCTGATTGAATATTATTTGTGTGACGCATATAAATGAATATAACTTTTTGTGTTAAGGAAAAACAACAAATTGTTGAATGTGAAACTGTCGGAAGATATACATGATTATGCTGATTTCATGGTAAGATGTACCCTATCTGATTCAGTGTGTGCGGAAAGCAGATTCAGATATGACTGAGCATAAGGATAAGACGAGATCACATTTTGGAGGGATTGCTAACGGAATTGGGAAGAAGAAAGAAAGAAAATTTGTGGCTAAAAAATGAAGTTAATCGTGGCATACACCCTCTTTCTCAAAGAATGATGAAGACATTCTCCCGTGTAACTTGGAGATGAATGCTTACCTTCACCAAGGAAATTTATGTGACCATTTGCCTGGATCACACTGCAACATATGAAAGAAAGGCGATCACTTACTCTTGTTCGAAGACTTCGAACATTCACCACATCAGAAGTTGCAGGACAACGACATTTTACCTGCAACCTCTGTGAAATGCGGGGACATATGTTATTACTTCACCAACGTCCGGGGAACCAGCATGGAGCTGCAAAAAACGGCTGTGCCCTTGTCACAACAGCTGTGCACGATTCTGCTGGATTGCTCCTGGTAAGGACCATGAATGACCTGAACACCATGGTCCCAACATCATTGTGGATGCATCCGGCATCCCTGTTCCACATCTTGCTGGCCAATCAATGTCACACCAATACTTGCTGCCCACTCACAATAAGGGAGGAGGCAAGTCGACTACAACTGGGTGAAGGCCTTGTTCAGGAATTACTATGGTTTACAGCAAAAAGTGGCAAGAATGCTACAAGGAGAGCAGGGTCAGTCTATGACTCCGCAATGTTACCACAACAGCGAAATCCTACACGAAGTAGTGCAGGAGCTATGAAGACATTAGGAGAAAATGTTTCATACCTGGATTCAAACACAAGTGATCAGCCCTTCCTTTCAAACAAAGTCAACATTTGTGTGGAGGCAAACGTTTTTGCCAGATGGTGCAGATGCTTTACAAAACTTGAAAATGAAGTGAAATTGTTGTATCTTGGTGATGGTGAAGTGTTGTTTTGAAAATATATTTGTGATGCAAATGCAATAGATTGAACAATATGGAAGGAGTCAATGACCAACGAAATGTTTTGTGATTCTTGCAGGATGACGGTGTATGCCTAAGGGAATTTGATTACCAAAGTTATGATTATTTACTTATACTTGTAATGATGTTTACTTGTAGTGATTGATTGTTTACTTATATTGATGTTTAGATTAATGGTTAATATAAACAAAAACAAAAAGATGAGGGAATTGTGGAAGTGTAACTCAGTGTAACATATTGATTGGCCCTGGTAACTTATTAATTAACCTGGTAACAAAGCAGATACATTTTATGTGTATGAACAATGTAATCTCTTGAAACACCTGGTCAAGGCCCCAGGCTAGAGCACCCCCCCCCCCTGCTGTGATTTCCATTTACACAGCAGGAGGGGAGCGAGCTGATGCCAGGACTCGGTGCGATGCATGACCTCGGGACATTAGCGGAGAGGAGATTAAGTCCAGTTTGGCGATATAACGAGAGCAAACGTTGAGTAAAGTACACTTGTCCTCAGAAGCCCTGCCCGACGGAACGATGGAATGAACGAGGACTTGCTACGTGAAGCGCTGACCGAACGGGAGTGTCGGATGAACGAGAAGGACCAGCGAAAAGAGTTAACCTGATCCATTATATTATGCGGTATCATTTTGGTAATTGGATGAAGTGAATACAGTTTAATAAACTAGACCTTTGTAACCTGTGTCCGGTCGTTGGAGTCCTGTGAGTCCCCCAGTAAATTCCCTGACAAGTTCAAGACAGCTGTTCATTCCCCTTCTTCCCTCCAGAGGTTCAAGACAGCTGTTCATTCCCCTTCTTCCCTCCAGAAGTTCAAAACAGCTGTTCATTCCCCTTCTTCCCTCCAGAGGTTCAAAACAGCTGTTCATTCCCCTTCTTCCCTCCAGAAGTTCAAAACAGCTCTTCATTCCCCTTTTTCCCTCCAGAAGTTCAAGACAGCTGTTCATTCCCCTTCTTCCCTCCAGAAGTTCAAGACAGCTGTTCATTCCCCTTCTTCCCTCCAGAAGTTTAAAACAGCTGTTCATTCCCCTTCTTCCCTCCAGAGGTTCAAAACAGCTGTTCATTCCCCTTCTTCCCTCCAGAAGTTCAAAACAGCTCTTCATTCCCCTTCTTCCCTCCAGAAGTTCAAGACAGCTGTTCATTCCCCTTCTTCCCTCCAGAGGTTCAAGACAGCTGTTTATTCCCCTTCTTCCCTCCAGAAGTTCAAGACAGCTGTTCATTCCCCTTCTTCCCTCCAGAGGTTCAAGACAGCTGTTCACTTCTTCCCTCCAGAAGTTCAAAAAAGCTGTTTATTCCCCTTCTTCCCTCCAGAAGTTCAAAACAGCTGTTCATTCCCCTTCTTCCCTCCAGAGGTTCAAGACAGCTGTTCATTCCCCTTCTTCCCTCCAGAGGTTCAAGACAGCTGTTCATTGCCCTTCTTCCCTGCAGAGGTTCAAGACAGCTGTTCATTCCCCTTCTTCCCTCCAGAAGTTCAAGACAGCTGTTCATTCCCCTTCTTCCCTGCAGAGGTTCAAGACAGCTGTTTATTCCCCTTCTTCCCTCCAGAAGTTCAAGACAGCTGTTCATTCTCCTTCTTCCCTCCAGAAGTTCAGGACAGCTGTTCATTCCCCTTCTTCCCTCCAGAAGTTCAAGACAGCTGTTCATTCCCCTTCTTCCCTCCAGAAGTTCAAAATAGCTGTTCATTCCCCTTCTTCCCTCCAGAAGTTCAAGACAGCTGTTCATTCCCCTTCTTCCCTCCAGAGGTTCAAGACAGCTGTTCACTTCTTCCCTCCAGAAGTTCAAAAAAGCTGTTTATTCCCCTTCTTCCCTCCAGAAGTTCAAAACAGCTGTTCATTCCCCTTCTTCCCTCCAGAGGTTCAAGACAGCTGTTCATTCCCCTTCTTCCCTCCAGAAGTTCAAAACAGCTGTTCATTCCCCTTCTTCCCTCCAGAGGTTCAAGACAGCTGTTCATTCCCCTTCTTCCCTCCAGAAGTTCAAAACAGCTGTTCATTCCCCTTCTTCCCTCCAGAAGTTCAAGACAGCTGTTCATTCCCCTTCTTCCCTCCAGAGGTTCAAGACAGCTGTTCATTCCCCTTCTTCCCTCCAGAAGTTCAAAACAGCTGTTCATTCCCCTTCTTCGCTCCAGAAGTTCAAGACAGCTGTTCATTCCCCTTCTTCCCTCCAGAGGTTCAAGACAGCTGTTCGTTCCCCTTCTTCCCTCCAGAGGTTCAAGACAGCTGCTCATTCCCCTTCTTCCATCCAGAGGTTCAAGACAGCTGTTCATTCCCCTTCTTCCCTCCAGAAGTTCAAAACAGCTGTTCATTCCCCTTCTTCCCTCCAGAAGTTCAAGACAGCTGTTCATTCCCCTTCTTCCCTCCAGAGGTTCAAGACAGCTGTTCATTCCCCTTCTTCCCTCCAGAGGTTCAAGACAGCTGCTCATTCCCCTTCTTCCCTCCAGAAGTTCAAGACAGCTGTTCATTCCCCTTCTTCCCTCCAGAAGTTCAAAACAGCTGTTCATTCCCCTTCTTCCCTCCAGAGGTTCAAGACAGCTGTTCATTCCCCTTCTTCCCTCCAGAGGTTCAAGACAGCTGCTCATCCCCCTTCTTCCATCCAGAGGTTCAAGACAGCTGCTCATTGCCCTTCTTCCCTCCAGAAGTTCAAGACAGCTGTTCATTCCCCTTCTTCCCTCCAGAAGTTCAAGACAGCTGTTCATTCCCCTTCTTCCCTCCAGAAGTTCAAGACAGCTGTTTATTCCCCTTCTTCTCTCCAGAAGTTCAAAACAGCTGTTTATTCCACTTCTTCCCTCCAGAAGTTCAAGACAGCTGTTCATTCCCCTTCTTCCCTCCAGAAGTTCAAGACAGCTGTTCATTCCCCTTCTTCCCTCCAGAAGTTTAAAACAGCTGTTCATTCCCCTTCTTCCCTCCAGAGGTTCAAAACAGCTGTTCATTCCCCTTCTTCCCTCCAGAAGTTCAAAACAGCTCTTCATTCCCCTTCTTCCCTCCAGAGGTTCAAGACAGCTGTTCATTCCCCTTCTTCCCTCCAGAGGTTCAAGACAGCTGTTCACTTCTTCCCTCCAGAAGTTCAAAACAGCTGTTCATTCCCCTTCTTCCCTCCAGAGGTTCAAGACAGCTGTTCATTCCCCTTCTTCCCTCCAGAGGTTCAAGACAGCTACTCATTCCCCTTCTTCCATCCAGAGGTTCAAGACAGCTGCTCATTGCCCTTCTTCCCTCCAGAAGTTCAAGACAGCTGTCCATTCCCCTTCTTCCCTCCAGAAGTTCAAGACAGCTGTTCATTCCCCTTCTTCCCTCCAGAAGTTCAAGACAGCTGTTTATTCCCCTTCTTTCCTCCAGAAGTTTAAAACAGCTGTTCATTCCCCTTCTTCCCTCCAGAGGTTCAAAACAGCTGTTCATTCCCCTTCTTCCCTCCAGAAGTTCAAAACAGCTCTTCATTCCCCTTCTTCCCTCCAGAAGTTCAAGACAGCTGTTCATTCCCCTTCTTCCCTCCAGAGGTTCAAGACAGCTGTTTATTCCCCTTCTTCCCTCCAGAAGTTCAAAACAGCTGTTCATTCCCTTTCTTCCCTCCAGAGGTTCAAAACAGCTGTTCATTCCCCTTCTTCCCTACAGAAGTTCAAAACAGCTCTTCATTCCCCTTCTTCCCTCCAGAAGTTCAAGACAGCTGCTCATTCCCCTTCTTCACTCCAGAAGTTTAAAACAGCTGCTCATTCCCCTTCTTCCCTCCAGAAGTTTAAAACAGCTGATTATTCCCCTTCTTCCCTCCAGAGGTTTAAAACAGCTGTTCATTCCCCTTCTTCCCTCCAGAAGTTCAAAACAGCTGTTTATTCCCCTTCTTCCCTCCAGAAGTTCAAAACAGCTGCTCATTCCCCTTCTTCCCTCCAGAAGTTCAAGACAGCTGCTCATTCCCCTTCTTCCCTCCAGAAGTTCAAAACAGCTGTTTATTCCCCTTCTTCCCTCCAGAAGTTCAAGACAGCTGCTCATTCCCCTTCTTCCCTCCAGAGGTTCAAGACAGCTGTTCATTCCCCTTCTTCCCTCCAGAAGTTCAAGACAGCTGTTCATTCCCCTTCTTCCCTCCAGAAGTTTAAAACAGCTGTTCATTACCCTTCTTCCCTCCAGAGGTTCAAAACAGCTGTTCATTCCCCTTCTTCCCTCCAGAAGTTCAAAACAGCTCTTCATTCCCCTTCTTCCCTCCAGAAGTTCAAGACAGCTGTTCATTCCCCTTCTTCCCTCCAGAGGTTCAAGACAGCTGTTTATTCCCCTTCTTCCCTCCAGAAGTTCAAGACAGCTGTTCATTCCCCTTCTTCCCTCCAGAGGTTCAAGACAGCTGTTCACTTCTTCCCTCCAGAAGTTCAAAAAAGCTGTTTATTCCCCTTCTTCCCTCCAGAAGTTCAAAACAGCTGTTCATTCCCCTTCTTCCCTCCAGAGGTTCAAGACAGCTGTTCATTCCCCTTCTTCCCTCCAGAGGTTCAAGACAGCTGTTCATTCCCCTTCTTCCCTGCAGAGGTTCAAGACAGCTGTTCATTCCCCTTCTTCCCTCCAGAAGTTCAAGACAGCTGTTCATTCCCCTTCTTCCCTGCAGAGGTTCAAGACAGCTGCTCATTCCCCTTCTTCCCTCCAGAGGTTCAAGACAGCTGTTCATTCCCCTTCTTCCCTCCAGAAGTTCAAGACAGCTGTTTATTCCCCTTCTTCCCTCCAGAAGTTCAAGACAGCTGTTCATTCCCCTTCTTCCCTCCAGAAGTTCAGGACAGCTGTTCATTCCCCTTCTTCCCTCCAGAAGTTCAAGACAGCTGTTCATTCCCCTTCTTCCCTCCAGAAGTTCAAAATAGCTGTTCATTCCCCTTCTTCCCTCCAGAAGTTCAAGACAGCTGTTCATTCCCCTTCTTCCCTCCAGAGGTTCAAGACAGCTGTTCACTTCTTCCCTCCAGAAGTTCAAAAAAGCTGTTTATTCCCCTTCTTCCCTCCAGAAGTTCAAAACAGCTGTTCATTCCCCTTCTTCGCTCCAGAAGTTCAAAAAAGCTGTTTATTCCCCTTCTTCCCTCCAGAAGTTCAAAAAAGCTGTTCATTCCCCTTCTTCTCTCCAGAAGTTCAAAAAAGCTGTTTATTCCCCTTCTTCCCTCCAGAAGTTCAAAACAGCTGTTCATTCCCCTCCTTCTCTCCAGAAGTTCAAAAAAGCTGTTTATTCCCCTTCTTCCCTCCAGAAGTTCAAAAAAGCTGTTCATTCCCCTTCTTCCCTCCAGAGGTTCAAGACAGCTGTTCATTCCCCTTCTTCCCTCCAGAAGTTCAAAACAGCTGTTCATTCCCCTTCTTCCCTCCAGAAGTTCAAAACAGCTGTTCATTCCCCTTCTTCCCTCCAGAAGTTCAAGACAGCTGTTCATTCCCCTTCTTCCCTCCAGAGGTTCAAGACAGCTGTTCATTCCCCTTCTTCCCTCCAGAAGTTCAAAACAGCTGTTCATTCCCCTTCTTCCCTCCAGAAGTTCAAGACAGCTGTTCATTCCCCTTCTTCGCTCCAGAAGTTCAAAACAGCTGTTCATTCCCCTTCTTCCCTCCAGAAGTTCAAGACAGCTGTTCATTCCCCTTCTTCCCTCCATAGGTTCAAGACAGCTGTTCATTCCCCTTCTTCCCTCCAGAGGTTCAAGACAGCTGCTCATTCCCCTTCTTCCATCCAGAGGTTCAAGACAGCTGTTCATTCCCCTTCTTCCCTCCAGAAGTTCAAAACAGCTGTTCATTCCCCTTCTTCCCTCCAGAAGTTCAAGACAGCTGTTCATTCCCCTTCTTCCCTCCAGAGGTTCAAGACAGCTGTTCATTCCCCTTCTTCCCTCCAGAGGTTCAAGACAGCTGCTCATTCCCCTTCTTCCCTCCAGAAGTTCAAGACAGCTGTTCATTCCCCTTCTTCCCTCCAGAAGTTCAAAACAGCTGTTCATTCCCCTTCTTCCCTCCAGAGGTTCAAGACAGCTGTTCATTCCCCTTCTTCCCTCCAGAGGTTCAAGACAGCTGCTCATCCCCCTTCTTCCATCCAGAGGTTCAAGACAGCTGCTCATTGCCCTTCTTCCCTCCAGAAGTTCAAGACAGCTGTTCATTCCCCTTCTTCCCTCCAGAAGTTCAAGACAGCTGTTCATTCCCCTTCTTCCCTCCAGAAGTTCAAGACAGCTGTTTATTCCCCTTCTTCTCTCCAGAAGTTCAAGACAGCTGTTCATTCCCGTTCTTCCCTCCAGAAGTTCAAGACAGCTGTTCATTCCCCTTCTTCCCTCCAGAAGTTTAAAACAGCTGTTCATTCCCCTTCTTCCCTCCAGAGGTTCAAAACAGCTGTTCATTCCCCTTCTTCCCTCCAGAGGTTCAAGACAGCTGTTCACTTCTTCCCTCCAGAAGTTCAAAAAAGCTGTTTATTCCCCTTCTTCCCTCCAGAAGTTCAAAACAGCTGTTCATTCCCCTTCTTCCCTCCAGAGGTTCAAGACAGCTGTTCATTCCCCTTCTTCCCTCCAGAGGTTCAAGACAGCTGCTCATTCCCCTTCTTCCATCCAGAGGTTCAAGACAGCTGCTCATTGCCCTTCTTCCCTCCAGAAGTTCAAGACAGCTGTTCATTCCCCTTCTTCCCTCCAGAAGTTCAAGACAGCTGTTCATTCCCCTTCTTCCCTCCAGAAGTTCAAGACAGCTGTTTATTCCCCTTCTTTCCTCCAGAAGTTTAAAACAGCTGTTCATTCCCCTTCTTCCCTCCAGAGGTTCAAAACAGCTGTTCATTCCCCTTCTTCCCTCCAGAAGTTCAAAACAGCTCTTCATTCCCCTTCTTCCCTCCAGAAGTTCAAGACAGCTGTTCATTCCCCTTCTTCCCTCCAGAGGTTCAAGACAGCTGTTTATTCCCCTTCTTCCCTCCAGAAGTTTAAAACAGCTGTTCATTCCCCTTCTTCCCTCCAGAAGTTTAAAACAGCTGATTATTCCCCTTCTTCCCTCCAGAGGTTTAAAACAGCTGTTCATTCCCCTTCTTCCCTCCAGAAGTTCAAAACAGCTGTTTATTCCCCTTCTTCCCTCCAGAAGTTCAAAATAGCTGCTCATTCCCCTTCTTCCCTCCAGAAGTTCAAGACAGCTGCTCATTCCCCTTCTTCCCTCCAGAAGTTCAAAACAGCTGTTTATTCCCCTTCTTCCCTCCAGAAGTTCAAGACAGCTGCTCCTTCCCCTTCTTCCCTCCAGAAGTTCAAAACAGCTGCTCATTCCCCTTCTTCCCTCCAGAAGTTCAAAACAGCTGCTCATTCCCCTTCTTCCCTCCAGAAGTTCAAGACAGCTGCTCATTCCCCTTCTTCCCTCCAGAAGTTCAAAACAGCTGTTTATTCCCCTTCTTCCCTCCAGAAGTTCAAAACAGCTGTTCATTCCCCTTCTTCCCTCCAGAAGTTCAAGACAGCTGCTCATTCCCCTTCTTCCCTCCAGAAGTTCAAAACAGCTGTTTATTCCCCTTCTTCCCTCCAGAAGTTCAAAACAGCTGTTCATTCCCCTTCTTCCCTCCAGAAGTTCAAAACAGCTGTTTATTCCCCTTCTTCCCTCCAGAAGTTCAAAACAGCTGTTTATTTCTCTTCTTCCCTCCAGAAGTTCAAAACAGCTGTTCATTCCCCTTCTTCCCTCCAGAAGTTTAAAACAGCTGTTCATTCCCCTTCTTCCCTCCAGAAGTTTAAAACAGCTGTTCATTCCCCTTCTTCCCTCCAAAAGTTCAAAACAGCTGTTTATTCCCCTTCTTCCCTCCAGAGGTTCAAGACAGCTGTGGAAATGTAACTCATTGATTGTAACTCAGTATAACTCATTGGTTGGAAGCAGGTACTAGCAGGTGGTTGTAAGAATGTCAGGAATGTATCTCGCTCTGTCGAAGCTGGGAGTCCTTTTGTCCACCTTTATTACGACCCCGGGCTAACACACATTCCCAAGCCCGCACTATTTGTTTTTGGACATCGGGATGCAAAGAGGGTGAAGAACCTCCCCAGCAGGGAGGCGGTTGTGGATGACCAAGGAGCTTCAGCGCACGGAGGATTAACATTCAGCGCACGGAGGATTAACTCCAATTTGCCCATATAACCAAGAGCAAACTTTGAGTCAGGAGGACTTGCCACGAGAACATCTGCCGGACGGACGAACGAGTATGCAACGGGAAAGCAGCGCCAGGAGAGCACCGGCCAATGAGGAAGAACCAACGACTTGAATTACTAAATTCGTTATGGTATTGTAGTTCCTTATTATATTGAAACAAGTGAACTAGTAGTTAATAAAGTCTTGATCTTTTGTAAACCTGTTTCCGGTCATTGGAGTCCTGTGAGTCATACACGAAATTCTTCCACAATATGGAGGCACCGCTGAAATTTCGAGTGGACGTCGCCAAGGTGAGCATGTAAGCATGACGTCTTGGGGATCTGTCCATTATGAAATACTAGGGCATGCCCGTACTATATATATATCTAAAAGTATATCCCCCCCTCTATTTACATGCAATGGTTTGGTCCAAAGCGAACGGCTTGCGAGTGGTGACAATCCCCCCCCTCTATTTACATGAAATGGTTTGGTCCAAAGCGAACGGCTTCCGGAGTTTGGTAAAGAAATCGCCATCGCGTGCACAAACGCGCAGGAAAGCGAATGAATCGCAAATTCGTTTTTATTAGTTTTAAAACATAGTTTAACGCCAACATAGTTTGCAAACGTGAAATAAATGAATACGCTCTCAAATGTGCCATCCGAGGCAGAGTGTGTCCGCCACGTTCGGCACACGCGATAGTTCGCTGCTCTCTGATTGGTTGAATCGTTTTTTGGACATAGCTCGGTAAGTAATTGTCCGATTAATATGAAACCTTGAAAAGGCACATCCTCGGGTCCCCAGCAATATACCTGGCAAGTTAAAAGTATATCGGACCCGTGGTTGTCGAGAAACAGCGGTCACAGACAAACGTACAAACGTACAGAGATTACTGGAATTATAGATAGACTAGGGCATTGCCCGTACTATATCTATATCTAAAATTATATCCCCCCCCCTCTATTTACATGAAATGGTTTGGTCCAAAGCGAACGGCTTGCGAGTACGGTGACAATCCCCCCCCTCTATTTACATGAAATGGTTTGGTCCAAAGCGAACGGCTTCCGGAGTTTGGTAAAGAAATCGCCATCGCGTGCACAAACGCGCAGGAAAGCGAATGAATCGCAAATTCGTTGTTATTAGTTTTAAAACATAGTTTAACGCCAACATAGTTTGCAAACGTGAAATAAATGAATACGCTCTCAAATGTGCCATCCGAGGCAGAGTGTGTCCGCCACGTTCGGCACACGCGATAGTTCGCTGCTCTCTGATTGGTTGAATCGTTTTTTGGACATAGCTCGGTAAGTAATTGTCCGATTAATATGAAACCTTGAAAAGGCACATCCTCGGGTCCCCAGCAATATACCTGGCAAGTTAAAAGTATATCGGACCCGTGGTTGTCGAGAAACAGCGGTCACAGACAAACAGACGTACAAACGTACAAACGTACAGACAGAGATTACTGGAATTATAGATAGATGAATTCTGAAGATGGAGGATTTGGTGTGTGGGACTTGCATTCCGTAGGTAATCCAAGGAGTGTAAAAGTATTTTTGTCACGACCGTCCAAGGTAAAAGTCACGGATGGAACGGTTTAAATGATTCTATTATTCGTGTGCTTGCATATGCGTACGGTATACGCTGGGTGTTAAGAGCCTTACTCTGGTCTGCGGGCAAGTCGGCTCATGAAGTGCACCATGAGGCGATTTGTTTGCCGGGTCGGTAAGGTTCAGTAAGGTCCGTACACGTGTACAATCGTGTACACCCGTTTTAAATAGAGAATTTTTTTTCAGTTTTCCCGCCATAACTAAAACTCGTTCGATTTTTTTTTTTGACGAAATTTGCTAGATAAATAGCATGGGTGACACGGATTAAATGATTTTATGATTATGAATTAATGAGAAAATGATTTTATATTTAAATATAAAAATTGATCTGCTTGGTGTTAGTTTAAGGGCTGTTCCAAATTTATCTTGATTATGAGACAAAAACAGCAGAATGGGAATCAACAGACAATGGAACAGCTCGCGACGAGTGTTTGTGGGTGACAACCACCCTCTGGTCGAGGCTCATAGCAGGGGTGATGCTTACTGATTCGGCACGCTTAAAATAGGTGTTAATGGTTTAGGAATGTTTAGAGGTCATTGCAATGTTGTTGGAACTTGCTGTTGGAACTTGTTGTTGGAACTTGTTGTTGGAACTTGCTGTTGGAACTTGTTGTTGGAACTTGCTGTTGGAACTTGCTGTTGGAACTTGCTGTTGGAACTTGTTGTTGGAACTTGTTGGAACTTGCTGTTGGAACTTGTTGTTGGAACTTGTTGTTGGAACTTGTTGTTGGAACTTGTTGTTGGAACTTGTTGTTGGAACTTGTTGGAACTTGTTGTTGGAACTTGTTGTTGGAACTTGTTGTTGGAACTTGCTGTTGGAACTTGTTGTTGGAACTTGCTGTTGGAACTTGTTGTTGGAACTTGTTGGAACTTGCTGTTGGAACTTGTTGTTGGAACTTGTTGTTGGAACTTGTTGTTGGAACTTGTTGTTGGAACTTGCTGTTGGAACTTGTTGTTGGAACTTGTTGGAACTTGTTGTTGGAACTTGTTGTTGGAACTTGCTGTTGGAACTTGTTGTTGGAACTTGTTGTTGGAACTTGTTGTTGGAACTTGTTGTTGGAACTTGCTGTTGGAACTTGCTGTTGGAACTTGTTGGAACTTGTTGTTGGAACTTGTTGTTGGAACTTGTTGTTGGAACTTGTTGTTGGAACTTGCTGTTGGAACTTGTTGTTGGAACTTGTTGTTGGAACTTGTTGTTGGAACTTGCTGTTGGAACTTGTTGTTGGAACTTGCTGTTGGAACTTGTTGTTGGAACTTGCTGTTGGAACTTGCTGTTGGAACTTGTTGTTGGAACTTGTTGTTGGAACTTGTTGTTGGAACTTGTTGTTGGAACTTGTTGTTGGAACTTGTTGTTGGAACTTGTTGTTGGAACTTGTTGTTGGAACTTGCTGTTGGAACTTGTTGGAACTTGTTGTTGGAACTTGTTGTTGGAACTTGTTGTTGGAACTTGCTGTTGGAACTTGCTGTTGGAACTTGTTGGAACTTGTTGTTGGAACTTGTTGTTGGAACTTGTTGGAACTTGTTGGAACTTGTTGTTGGAACTTGTTGTTGGAACTTGCTGTTGGAACTTGCTGTTGGAACTTGTTGTTGGAACTTGTTGTTGGAACTTGCTGTTGGAACTTGTTGTTGGAACTTGTTGGAACTTGTTGTTGGAACTTGTTGTTGGAACTTGTTGTTGGAACTTGCTGTTGGAACTTGTTGTTGGAACTTGTTGTTGGAACTTGTTGTTGGAACTTGTTGTTGGAACTTGCTGTTGGAACTTGTTGTTGGAACTTGTTGGAACTTGCTGTTGGAACTTGTTGTTGGAACTTGT
Organism: Myxine glutinosa; assembly: GCF_964187855.1. NCBI lineage: Eukaryota > Metazoa > Chordata > Myxini > Myxiniformes > Myxinidae > Myxine > Myxine glutinosa. Next base: position 58,700 of record NW_027616400.1, read on the forward strand.
TGGAACTTGCTGTTGGAACTTGTTGTTGGAACTTGTTGTTGGAACTTGTTGTTGGAACTTGTTGTTGGAACTTGCTGTTGGAACTTGTTGTTGGAACTTGTTGGAACTTGTTGTTGGAACTTGTTGTTGGAACTTGTTGTTGGAACTTGTTGTTGGAACTTGTTGTTGGAACTTGCTGTTGGAACTTGTTGTTGGAACTTGCTGTTGGAACTTGTTGTTGGAACTTGTTGGAACTTGCTGTTGGAACTTGTTGTTGGAACTTGTTGTTGGAACTTGTTGTTGGAACTTGTTGTTGGAACTTGCTGTTGGAACTTGTTGTTGGAACTTGTTGGAACTTGTTGTTGGAACTTGTTGTTGGAACTTGTTGTTGGAACTTGCTGTTGGAACTTGTTGTTGGAACTTGTTGTTGGAACTTGTTGTTGGAACTTGTTGTTGGAACTTGCTGTTGGAACTTGTTGTTGGAACTTGTTGGAACTTGTTGTTGGAATGTTTTGGGGACATTCGAATGTCAAGTGAATCGAATGAGAATTCAGGAATTATTTCATTATTAACGATTAATGAAGTACTTATTTAATTAATTACATTTCTTATTACATTACAGTAATTACATTACAGTAATTACCTGAGGTAATTACAGTAATTACAGTAATCATTACAGTAATTGCAGTAATCTTATTACAGTAATTACATTACATTAACTCAGGCACCTTTTGAGTAAGGAAGCTGATATTTGGACATGACACTGACCGAGTGATATGGCTGTCAAGGAAAAATTTGATTTATTGATTAATCATTTAATAAATTAACTCGTTGATTTATAAATGACTTATTTAATTAAAAGTCCTCAGAGACACATCTTCGGATGAAATACTTGCAGATTGGTTATGCTATGAGCCAATTGATTAAGGAAAATATTTTGTGATGGCCATATTGGCAATTTCATGGCCATATTCGTGGCAACTCAGTTAGTGCCACTGCACCTTTAAAATGCATCCCTGCGTTCATTTTTCGATCGATTGAGTTGAAATTTTGAACAATCGGATCTGGACTGTCGTTGTTAACGACTCTAGCACGCACTCGTCCAATCAGGATGGAGCGGTATGGTCCCCGGATCATCACTGCCCGCAGTTTTAATTAATTTTACTTTTTCTCTTGGGCATATAATTTTGAAGACATGCATGTCATGATAGAGGAAATGTTTGTTCTGTTAAACGGAATAAATGTTGTTTATTTGTGTGGGTGTCTATTTTTGAGTATTTTGGATATATTTTCACGACTAATTCCAGTTATCGTCCTGCAAAAGGTCTGCTCGTTCTTTTCCTTTGAGTCGTAAATTCCTGTTGAATTCTCATTAAAAAGCGGAATTAAGTACGCTGTGTGATGATGGAGATCCTTGATGACGAATCAGGAATAGTGAATGAGCAGACAAATATCACGGATGGTACACCAGATAGGGAAAATGTAGATGAAACCCCTTTTGCTCAGGTGCTGTGTAGCGCTGCACAAAGATCCATATGAGCGGGGCCTGGGTGCTGTGTAATTAGTACACAAAGAACCAATTACTAGGGTGCTGAATAAACACAAAGATCCATTTTTGGAGCTGGTTCTCCCGGTGCTGTGATTTATTCAAAGAACCAAAATCTTGTAAGAATTAAGATATGATTTGTCGACATCATAAATACTTTAATATATGTAACGATTTTTGTAACGATCATCCTGCAAAAGGTCTGCTCGTTCTTTTCCTTTGAGTCGTAAAATCCTGTTGAATTCTCATTAGAATGCGGAATTAAGTACGCTGTGTGATGATGGAGATCCTTGATGACGAATCAGGAATAGTGAATGAGCAAACAAATATCACGGATGCTGCGGCTGGAGCAGGGGAAGCGATTTTTGAATTGTTCAGTGATTATTCGATATTGTTATGACTTATTGTCAATAGGTATACTAAGTGGCCATGAGGTAGCCTGTTGCTATGTACAGTTTTATTCTATTGTTGATTATACCACATAGCTGTGGTGATAAAGGAAATGTTCGTTTTAAATAGATGATTTATGATAGGACCATGACTATAAAATCATGATGATTATTATGAATGATATCATAGGGTTCAAATGCAGAATGCTGCATGAACTTGGGAAAGAACTTTCAAGCCCTATGGGATAAATTGGGTATTACAAGCGATGGAGTTTCAAAATTTAGCATGATTGAAGAAATTTTACAGTCTTATTTCAGGAGTTTTACGAAATTTATATTGCCAAGAGATTTTGGGTACTATTAAAAGAAAAATGATGAGATATTTTTCCCAATGAACTTTAATATCTGCCATCCATTTTGGCTGTCTCACGAATGAAGGATGAGTTGCCTTTAGTGGTTGCAAAGAAAATTTGTGGAGACCAGGCAAAATGGGGAAATATGTCAGATATGACCCTAGGACAGGACGGTGATTCATCAATTGACATGAGGTACGAACCAGAGGTGACGACCGATGAGTCGATCTCAGTCAATGGATGGACCTGTCCTGACATCATTGGGGAAAGGGCTTATGCAAGGAGTCATTCAAAATGATTAATTTGATTTATTGATGAATATTGATGAATTAATTGAAATTGAATAATTGATTGAATTGTTAATTGATTGAATCTAATTGATTGAATTTAATTGCATAAATAGAACTGAATAAATTGAATTGAATATATTGATTGTTTGATTGATGAAAATGCGGTCTCAAGAAAGAAGCTTTGATATCTTTGCGAGATATTATCAATGTGGAGACAACCTGGGAAAATTGAGCAAGGTGGTGAGTTTATATACAGATATATATGTGCGGTTACCATTGTGTGATTTCCCCGTCAAACAGAGCGGACACCTGAGGATTCACCCACTTCATACTGACCCTCCGGCTCATCTGCAAATACTGATCTGTGAGATTGGATTGTGCAAAAGCCACAGCTGAGGGAGATTCTCTGGAAATCACCGTGCGAACAGGTGGAGAGATCCTTCCTGGAGGTACGAGTGAAGCTTTAGAGGAACCTGGAACAAGCTACAACACATCCAAAGCTACTTTGATAAAAGGCAGAATGGGAAATGGAGCCTGCAAGAACACACAAGGACAACCAGAGATTCCACAAAAAGTTACTTGTACACATCATATGTACGACCGTTATGGTGCCGAAGCTATAAGGCAGGTCGAGAATTGGTATTTGTGGACAAAGGGACATGATGAGGAGTTTCCAAGAGATGGTACATTTGAGCGAAGTCGATTGGAAAGATTGGAACAAAGATTGAAAGCCAGGAAGAGACAGAATCTAACGGTAGACTGGCTTGCATTCCATCTTTGGGATGGTGAATCCAGACAACGGGAACAGCAAGAACGGATAACGGAACTAGAACTTAAAATAAAAAGGATACAGGATACAGTGGAGGAGACAAATGCACAACTGCCCTCGAAATTAGGAATGAAAGTCACAGTTGTCCCATCTGATTTCCAGTTGTCTCCCCAAAAAGGACGGTACAGAGAATTTTTTCGTGTTTCAGGAGATAACGAGAGATTGCAGTGGCAACTCAGGGATGTAGAGATGCAGCCCAGCAATACAAGTGCACAGGCGCACAGATCAGACAACGACAGAAACCGGTGTTTCGAGTGTGGAAAGATGGGACATTGGAGAAGAAGATGTCCGTATGTCAACAGGAAGACAAGGTCATGGGGCAAACCAAGATCAAGGGTACCAGTGCTTACCGGTACCTCAGACAATGATTAGGCCTTCATTGCTGCAAATCCCAAATGATGATTGGCCTCAACAGATTCGATTACTGGACAAACATGAACAACTGTCAATGATTCTTGTGTCTGAAAAGTTTTCAGAGCAAGAATGATTCATTTTTCTTTTTGCTTGTTAACAAATTAATAATTAATTGATCAAATGCCAAAATTGGATCTTCTATTTTGGGCACAGCAATTTTAAATTTACAAAGTTTGGAACAATTGCGTTGCAATTGTTGGCAAACCAAGTAACAAGAGTCACATGATGATCAGGTGGGAATTTCGGACTATTGTTCCGCACGATTGATAGGTCAATGGTCGACTGACATGCAAATGGGTGTGTAGTCAAAATTTGGATAGATTATTGTGAAGGCAGAAAGGGTAATTTCAATTTGACATCATAAGGGTTTTCTAAGAATGGACTTTTGGTTTATTTGTCTATAAGCATTTTGAATTTGATTGACAAATTTTATGAAATTGAAATAAAATTGACACCCATCTGATCTGTAAATAATGGTTCCAACGCAAACAAATATGCATAATGCATGTGTGTGTGTGTTTTTGTGTATCAATCTTACAAGATTGTTGACACCGACAGTGTGCCTGTCTGGAAATGGATAGTTATATGTGGATGGGATTGGGATATGTGGATGGGATTGAATATCCAGAGAATCCGTAAAATAAAATAGAAATATAATTTGATTATGAACATTATCTCTTTTGTCAAGGGAAATGGAATATAAAAAAATTTGATGTGCTGGGTTATGAGCAGCCATTAATTAATAGTAAAATTGTGAGTAATTTTGGGATTCCATTTTTGATAGAATGTATATGAGAATAACATCTATTTATGGATATGAGCTTCATAAAAGGAAATGAGGAAGTACAAAATCATCCAAATTTGGGAGAGGTCTTACACTGACTTCCCAGAATACTCTGCTCATGGATTTTATATATATAAACTTGAATTTTATCAGCATATAAATTGTGCTGTATGTATGGATGTGTTTTAGGCATAGATGATATGGGAAAAGGGTAAAGAAAATTTTGCTGGTTTGAACTATTGTGGGTTTTTCAGTTCTGGAGTTTAAACAAAGTCACTGGTTAACAGATGAGAAAGGATAGTAAATAAATTATTCTCTGCTGGGCAAATTAAGTACGATATTACTAAGACTTATGAGAGCTATTGTTCCGCCTTACAGCAGTGGAAAATTATTGGAAAAAATTAGATCCAACATAATGAATCTATAAAAGAATGTGATAGGGATAATATCCTCAATTTGTACTAATTATTTGATTGTGGGTAAAGGAATTAAGTCATCGTAGTGGATTGTTAACAGCAGCCTGAAAATGTCCTGAGAGTGTGCATCCATGTAATCAGAAATCCCAGATTTGTTTTTACAAACAACATTTTGGTAGAGGTCTTGTGTGGAACACTTCCTTGGTAGATAAAAACGGTACTGCATGCTGGCAGCCACTTTTGCGGCCAGTTAGGCCAAACAAATTGAGAGGAAATTGTAGTTAAATACGTAAGTTACACATGGCTATTTGTAAAAAAGGAAATTTGTTGAGATGGGAAACATTTTTTCGAAGGTTTATTAAGGTGTTATAATATGACATGTGGCAAGGCAAACTATTGGATGGGAAAATTAGATCTGGCTATAGAATAAATTTATTGACCCCTTGAAGTTAATCCTTCGAATCATTGTTTCACTGGCATTTTTGTTCAAATTGGAAATAGTTTGGTAGAGCTTTGGTTAAAACCTTTGGTTGCGGTATCTTGGAACGAATTGATAAACCATAGGAGATTGATAAGAATAGAAACAAATATGGACCCAAAATAGAAAGTTGGATTCATGCCTCTCATTGCAAGCAAGCACATGGGGCTAAGGTGGACGATCCCACAGAAAATGAGGCTGCACCTAGCAGCCCAGCAGAACATTCAGTGGTAGAAAAATGATAGTCATGATTTACAGTCATTTGAATTACATTTTAACACCCCTTGCATTGATAAACATTACATTTTCAACATGTGATATTCCTACTTGGAATAGTGACATTTATTTGCCTACATGACATACAATTACCTGCTGATATTAATACAGCATGAGAAAAAAAAAAAAAAATGTATCACAACTACACTCATGATCAGGGGATTGAGTTCAACCCCGGGAGATAGGGGGATCAGGGTAAGACAAATAATCTGATTATGTTACATATTAAGGGATTTTCTTTATTTACCTTTTAGGAAGCTTGTTAGTTTGGTATATAATGTTAAATGTCATCGACATATAACTATGTCATAGATATGAATATATACAAGGAGTAGCAGACTTGTTTGTTGGTTTAGTAGTTATATTGGCAATTGTTTTAGTGGTGGCTTGCTTGAAAGCCTTAGTGACGGTGTGTTTGAATAAGGTAACCAACAACACGATGATAACACATGAAGTGACAAATGAGGAAAGAAATGTGGAACCAGAAAAGGAAGACTTTTATGGCGACATAAACAGTAGAATTAAGATAATGGCATAACGACAATGTTATGAGTTGTGTCAATTACAATATCAATGAACTCATATCACCACGAGTGACACACTGTTAAGGGAAAAAGAGGGAAAAGAAAAAGTGGAGAGGAATTATGGTAACAATACATTATGCTTAATTTGTTGGTTTGGGAAAATTGTTGTTGGGAATTAGGTATTCCCGTTTGTGATTGTAATCATATACAATGCTATTCTTAGTTTAGTAATAAAATACATACCTGATTGAATATTATTTGTGTGACGCATATAAATGAATATAACTTTTTGTGTTAAGGAAAAACAACAAATTGTTGAATGTGAAACTGTCGGAAGATATACATGATTATGCTGATTTCATGGTAAGATGTACCCTATCTGATTCAGTGTGTGCGGAAAGCAGATTCAGATATGACTGAGCATAAGGATAAGACGAGATCACATTTTGGAGGGATTGCTAACGGAATTGGGAAGAAGAAAGAAAGAAAATTTGTGGCTAAAAAATGAAGTTAATCGTGGCATACACCCTCTTTCTCAAAGAATGATGAAGACATTCTCCCGTGTAACTTGGAGATGAATGCTTACCTTCACCAAGGAAATGTATGTGACCATCTGCCTGGATCACACTGCAACATATGAAAGAAAGGCGATCACTTACTCTTGTTCGAAGGCTTGGAACATTCATCACATCAGAAGTTGCAGGACAACGACATTTTACCTGCAACCTCTGTGAAATGCGGGAACATATGTTATTACTTCACCAACTTGCGGGGAGCCAGCATGGAGCTGCAAACAAATGGCTGTGCCTTTTCACAACAGCTGTGCACAATTCCGCTGGTTGCTCATGGTATGGACCATGGATGACCTGAACACCATGGTCCCAACATCATTGTGGATGCATCCGGCATCCCTGTTCCACATCTTGCTGGCCAATCAACGTCACACCAATACTTGCTGCCCACTCATAATGAGGGAAGAGGCAAGTCGACTACAACTGGGCGAAGGCCTTGTTCAGGAATTACTATGGTTTACAGCAAAAGTGGCAAGAATGCTACATGGAGAGCAGGGTCAGTCTATGACTCCGCACTGTTACCACAACAGCGAAATCCTACACGAAGTAGTGCAGGTGTTATGAAGACAGAAAATGTTTCATACCTGGATTCAAACACAAGTGATCAGCCCTTCCTTTCAAACAAAGAGTCAACATTTGTGTGGAGGCAAACGTTTTTGCCAGATGTTGCAGATGCTTTATGAAGTGAAATTGTTGTATCTTGGTGATGGTGAAGTGTTGTTTTGAAAAGATATTTGGGATGCAAATGCAATAGATTGAACAATATGGAAGGAGTCAATGACCAACGAAATGTTTTGTGATTCTTGCAGGATGACGGTGTATGCCCAAGGGAATGTAATTACCAAAGTTGTGGTTTGAGTACTTGTATTGATATTTACTTATACTTGTATTGATATTTACTTGTAGTGATTGATATTTACTTATACTTGTATTGATATTTACTTGTAGTGATTGATTATTTACTTATACTTGTATTGATATTTACTTGTAGTGATTGATTATTTACTTATACTTGTATTGATGTTTACTTTTAGTGATTGATTGTTTACTTTTATTGATGTTTAGATTAATGGTTAATATAAACAAAAACAAAAAGATGAGGGAATTGTGGAAATGTAACTCATTGATTGTAACTCAGTATAACTCATTGGTTGGAAGCAGGTACTAGCAGGTGGTTGTAAGAATGTCAGGAATGTATCTCGCTCTGTCGAAGCTGGGAGTCCTTTTGTCCACCTTTATTACGACCCCGGGCTAACACACATTCCCAAGCCCGCACTATTTGTTTTTGGACATCGGGATGCAAAGAGGGTGAAGAACCTCCCCAGCAGGGAGGCGGTTGTGGATGACCAAGGAGCTTCAGCGCACGGAGGATTAACATTCAGCGCACGGAGGATTAACTCCAATTTGCCCATATAACCAAGAGCAAACTTTGAGTCAGGAGGACTTGCCACGAGAACATCTGCCGGACGGACGAACGAGTATGCAACGGGAAAGCAGCGCCAGGAGAGCACCGGCCAATGAGGAAGAACCAACGACTTGAATTACTAAATTCGTTATGGTATTGTAGTTCCTTATTATATTGAAACAAGTGAACTAGTAGTAAATAAAGTCTTGATCTTTTGTAAACCTGTTTCCGGTCATTGGAGTCCTGTGAGTCATACACGAAATTCTTCCACACAGCTGTTGATTCCACTTCTTCCCTCCAGAAGTTTAAAACAGCTGTTCATTCCCCTTCTTCCCTCCAGAAGTTCAAAACAGCTGTTCATTCCCCTTCTTCCCTCCAGAAGTTCAAAACAGCTGTTCATTCCCCTTCTTCCCTCCAGAAGTTTAAAACAGCTGTTCATTCCCCTTCTTCCCTCCAGAAGTTTAAAACAGCTGTTCATTCCCCTTCTTCCCTCCAGAGGTTCAAGACAGCTGTTCATTCCCCTTCTTCCCTCCAGAAGTTTAAAACAGCTGTTCATTCCCCTTCTTCCCTCCAGAAGTTTAAAACAGCTGTTCATTCCCCTTCTTCCCTCCAGAAGTTTAAAACAGCTGTTCATTCCCCTTCTTCCCTCCAGAGGTTCAAAACAGCTGTTTATTCCCCTTCTTCCCTCCAGAAGTTTAAAACAGCTGTTCATTCCCCTTCTTCCCTCCAGAGGTTTAAAACAGCTGTTCATTCCCCTTCTTCCCTCCAGAGGTTCAAAACAGCTGTTTATTCCCCTTCTTCCCTCCAGAAGTTCAAAACAGCTGTTCATTCCCCTTCTTCTCTCCAGAAGTTTAAAACAGCTGTTCATTCCCCTTCTTCCCTCCAGAGGTTCAAAACAGCTGTTTATTCCCCTTCTTCCCTACAGAAGTTCAAGACAGCTGATTATTCCCCTGCTTCTCTCCAGAAGTTTAAAACAGCTGTTCATTCCCCTTCTTCCCTCCAGAAGTTTAAAACAGCTGTTCATTCCCCTTCTTCCCTCCAGAGGTTCAAAACAGCTGTTTATTCCCCTTCTTCCCTCCAGGGGTTCAAAACAGCTGTTTATTCCCCTTCTTCCCTCCAGAAGTTCAAAACAGCTGTTTATTCCCCTTCTTCCCTCCAGAAGTTTAAAACAGCTGTTCATTCCCCTTCTTCCCTCCAGAAGTTTAAAACAGCTGTTCATTCCCCTTCTTCCCTCCAGAAGTTTAAAACAGCTGTTCATTCCCCTTCTTCCCTCCAGAGGTTCAAAACAGCTGTTTATTCCCCTTCTTCCCTCCAGAAGTTCAAAACAGCTGTTCATTCCCATTCTTCTCTCCAGAAGTTTAAAACAGCTGTTCATTCCCCTTCTTCCCTCCAGAGGTTCAAAACAGCTGTTTATTCCCCTTCTTCCCTACAGAAGTTCAAGACAGCTGATTATTCCCCTGCTTCTCTCCAGAAGTTTAAAACAGCTGTTCATTCCCCTTCTTCCCTCCAGAAGTTTAAAACAGCTGTTTATTCCCCTTCTTCCCTCCAGGGGTTCAAAACAGCTGTTTATTCCCCTTCTTCCCTCCAGAAGTTCAAAACAGCTGTTCATTCCCCTTCTTCCCTCCAGGGGTTCAAAACAGCTGTTTATTCCCCTTCTTCCCTCCAGAAGTTCAAAACAGCTGTTTATTCCCCTTCTTCCCTCCAGAAGTTCAAAACAGCTGTTCATTCCCCTTCTTCCCTCCAGGGGTTCAAAACAGCTGTTTATTCCCCTTCTTCCCTCCAGGGGTTCAAAACAGCTGTTTATTCCCCTTCTTCCCTCCAGAAGTTCAAAACAGCTGTTTATTCCCCTTCTTCCCTCCAGAAGTTTAAAACAGCTGTTCATTCCCCTTCTTCCCTCCAGAGGTTCAAAACAGCTGTTTATTCCCCTTCTTCCCTCCAGGGGTTCAAAACAGCTGTTTATTCCCCTTCTTCCCTCCAGGGGTTCAAAACAGCTGTTTATTCCCCTTCTTCCCTCCAGGGGTTCAAAACAGCTGTTTATTCCCCTTCTTCCCTCCAGGGGTTCAAAACAGCTGTTTATTCCCCTTCTTCCCTCCAGAAGTTCAAAACAGCTGTTTATTCCCCTTCTTCCCTCCAGGGGTTCAAAACAGCTGTTTATTCCCCTTCTTCCCTCCAGGGGTTCAAAACAGCTGTTTATTCCCCTTCTTCCCTCCAGAAGTTCAAAACAGCTGTTTATTCCCCTTCTTCCCTCCAGAAGTTTAAAACAGCTGTTTATTCCCCTTCTTCCCTCCAGGGGTTCAAAACAGCTGTTTATTCCCCTTCTTCCCTCCAGAAGTTCAAAACAGCTGTTTATTCCCCTTCTTCCCTCCAGAAGTTCAAAACAGCTGTTTATTCCCCTTCTTCCCTCCAGGGGTTCAAAACAGCTGTTTATTCCCCTTCTTCCCTCCAGGGGTTCAAAACAGCTGTTTATTCCCCTTCTTCCCTCCAGGGGTTCAAAACAGCTGTTTATTCCCCTTCTTCCCTCCAGGGGTTCAAAACAGCTGTTTATTCCCCTTCTTCCCTCCAGGGGTTCAAAACAGCTGTTTATTCCCCTTCTTCCCTCCAGAAGTTCAAAACAGCTGTTTATTCCCCTTCTTCCCTCCAGAAGTTTAAAACAGCTGTTCATTCCCCTTCTTCCCTCCAGAGGTTCAAAACAGCTGTTTATTCCCCTTCTTCCCTCCAGGGGTTCAAAACAGCTGTTTATTCCCCTTCTTCCCTCCAGAAATTCAAAACAGCTGTTTATTCCCCTTCTTCCCTCCAGAAGTTTAAAACAGCTGTTCATTCCCCTTCTTCCCTCCAGAAGTTTAAAACAGCTGATTATTCCCCTTCTTCCCTCCAGAAGTTCAAAACAGCTGATTATTCCCCTTCTTCCCTCCAGAAGTTCAAAACAGCTGATTATTCCCCTTCTTCCCTCCAGAAGTTTAAAACAGCTGATTATTCCCCCTCTTCTCTCCAGAAGTTCAAAACAGCTGATGATTCCCCTCTTCTCTCCAGAAGTTCAAAACAGCTGATTATTCCCCTTCTTCCCTCCAGAAGTTCAAAACAGCTGATTATTCCCCTACTTCCCTCCAGAAGTTCAAAACAGCTGATTATTCCCCTTCTTCCCTCCAGAAGTTCAAAACAGCTGTTCATTCCCCTTCTTCCCTCCAGAAGTTTAAAACAGCTGTTCATTCCCCTTCTTCCCTCCAGAAGTTTAAAACAGCTGTTCATTCCCCTTCTTCCCTCCAGAAGTTTAAAACAGCTGTTCATTCCCCTTCTTCCCTCCAGAAGTTTAAAACAGCTGTTCATTCCCCTTCTTCCCTCCAGAGGTTCAAAACAGCTGTTTATTCCCCTTCTTCCCTCCAGAAGTTCAAAACAGCTGTTTATTCCCCTTCTTCCCTCCAGAAGTTTAAAACAGCTGTTCATTCCCCTTCTTCCCTCCAGAAGTTTAAAACAGCTGTTCATTCCCCTTCTTCCCTCCAGAAGTTTAAAACAGCTGTTCATTCCCCTTCTTCCCTCCAGAGGTTCAAAACAGCTGTTTATTCCCCTTCTTCCCTCCAGAAGTTCAAAACAGCTGTTCATTCCCATTCTTCTCTCCAGAAGTTTAAAACAGCTGTTCATTCCCCTTCTTCCCTCCAGAGGTTCAAAACAGCTGTTTATTCCCCTTCTTCCCTACAGAAGTTCAAGACAGCTGATTATTCCCCTTCTTCCCTCCAGAAGTTTAAAACAGCTGTTTATTCCCCTTCTTCCCTCCAGGGGTTCAAAACAGCTGTTTATTCCCCTTCTTCCCTCCAGAAGTTCAAAACAGCTGTTCATTCCCCTTCTTCCCTCCAGGGGTTCAAAACAGCTGTTTATTCCCCTTCTTCCCTCCAGAAGTTCAAAACAGCTGTTCATTCCCCTTCTTCCCTCCAGGGGTTCAAAACAGCTGTTTATTCCCCTTCTTCCCTCCAGGGGTTCAAAACAGCTGTTTATTCCCCTTCTTCCCTCCAGAAGTTCAAAACAGCTGTTTATTCCCCTTCTTCCCTCCAGAAGTTTAAAACAGCTGTTCATTCCCCTTCTTCCCTCCAGAGGTTCAAAACAGCTGTTTATTCCCCTTCTTCCCTCCAGAAGTTTAAAACAGCTGTTTATTCCCCTTCTTCCCTCCAGGGGTTCAAAACAGCTGTTTATTCCCCTTCTTCCCTCCAGGGGTTCAAAACAGCTGTTTATTCCCCTTCTTCCCTCCAGGGGTTCAAAACAGCTGTTTATTCCCCTTCTTCCCTCCAGGGGTTCAAAACAGCTGTTTATTCCCCTTCTTCCCTCCAGAAGTTTAAAACAGCTGTTTATTCCCCTTCTTCCCTCCAGGGGTTCAAAACAGCTGTTTATTCCCCTTCTTCCCTCCAGGGGTTCAAAACAGCTGTTTATTCCCCTTCTTCCCCCCAGGGGTTCAAAACAGCTGTTTATTCCCCTTCTTCCCTCCAGGGGTTCAAAACAGCTGTTTATTCCCCTTCTTCCCTCCAGAAGTTCAAAACAGCTGTTTATTCCCCTTCTTCCCTCCAGAAGTTTAAAACAGCTGTTCATTCCCCTTCTTCCCTCCAGAGGTTCAAAACAGCTGTTTATTCCCCTTCTTCCCTCCAGGGGTTCAAAACAGCTGTTTATTCCCCTTCTTCCCTCCAGAAGTTCAAAACAGCTGTTTATTCCCCTTCTTCCCTCCAGAAGTTTAAAACAGCTGATTATTCCCCTTCTTCCCTCCAGAAGTTCAAAACAGCTGATTATTCCCCTTCTTCCCTCCAGAAGTTCAAAACAGCTGATTATTCCCCTTCTTCCCTCCAGAAGTTTAAAACAGCTGATTATTCCCCCTCTTCTCTCCAGAAGTTCAAAACAGCTGATGATTCCCCTCTTCTCTCCAGAAGTTCAAAACAGCTGATTATTCCCCTTCTTCCCTCCAGAAGTTCAAAACAGCTGATTATTCCCCTTCTTCCCTCCAGAAGTTCAAAACAGCTGATGATTCCCCTTCTTCCCTCCAGAAGTTCAAAACAGCTGATTATTCCCCTTCTTCCCTCCAGAAGTTCAAAACAGCTGATGATTCCCCTTCTTCCCTCCAGAAGTTCAAAACAGCTGTTTATTCCCCTTCTTCCCTCCAGAAGTTTAAAACAGCTGATTATTCCCCTTCTTCCCTCCAGAAGTTCAAAACAGCTGATTATTCCCCTTCTTCCCTCCAGAAGTTCAAAACAGCTGATTATTCCCCTTCTTCCCTCCAGAAGTTTAAAACAGCTGATTATTCCCCCTCTTCTCTCCAGAAGTTCAAAACAGCTGATTATTCCCCTCTTCTCTCCAGAAGTTCAAAACAGCTGATTATTCCCCTTCTTCCCTCCAGAAGTTCAAAACAGCTGATTATTCCCCTTCTTCCCTCCAGAAGTTTAAAACAGCTGATTATTCCCCTACTTCCCTCCAGAAGTTCAAAACAGCTGATTATTCCCCTTCTTCCCTCCAGAAGTTCAAAACAGCTGATTATTCCCCTTCTTCTCTCCAGAAGTTCAAAACAGCTGATTATTCCCCTTCTTCCCTCCAGAAGTTCAAAACAGCTGTTCATTCCCCTTCTTCCCTCCAGAAGTTTAAAACAGCTGTTCATTCCCCTTCTTCTCTCCAGAAGTTCAAAACAGCTGATTATTCCCCTTCTTCCCTCCAGAAGTTCAAAACAGCTGTTCATTCCCCTTCTTCCCTCCAGAAGTTTAAAACAGCTGTTCATTCCCCTTCTTCCCTCCAGAAGTTTAAAACAGCTGTTCATTCCCCTTCTTCCCTCCAGAAGTTTAAAACAGCTGTTCATTCCCCTTCTTCCCTCCAGAAGTTTAAAACAGCTGTTCATTCCCCTTCTTCCCTCCAGAGGTTCAAAACAGCTGTTTATTCCCCTTCTTCCCTCCAGAAGTTTAAAACAGCTGTTCATTCCCCTTCTTCCCTCCAGAGGTTCAAAACAGCTGTTTATTCCCCTTCTTCCCTCCAGAAGTTTAAAACAGCTGTTTATTCCCCATCTTCTCTCCAGAGGTTCAAAACAGCTGTTTATTCCCCTTCTTCCCTCCAGAAGTTCAAAACAGCTGATTATTCCCCTTCTTCCCTCCAGAAGTTCAAAACAGCTGATAATTCCCCTTCTTCCCTCCAGAAGTTCAAAACAGCTGATAATTCCCCTGCTTCTCTCCAGAAGTTCAAAACAGCTGATTATTCCCCTTCTTCCCTCCAGAAGTTCAAAACAGCTGATAATTCCCCGTCTTCCCTCCAGAAGTTCAAAACAGCTGATTATTCCCCTGCTTCTCTCCAGAAGTTCAAAACAGCTGATAATTCCCCTGCTTCTCTCCAGAAGTTCAAAACAGCTGATTATTCCCCTTCTTCCCTCCAGAAGTTCAAAACAGCTGATAATTCCCCGTCTTCCCTCCAGAAGTTCAAAACAGCTGATAATTCCCCTTCTTCCCTCCAGAAGTTCAAAACAGCTGATAATTCCCCTGCTTCTCTCCAGAAGTTCAAAACAGCTGATTATTCCCCTTCTTCCCTCCAGAAGTTCAAAACAGCTGATAATTCCCCGTCTTCCCTCCAGAAGTTCAAAACAGCTGATTATTCCCCTGCTTCCCTCCAGAAGTTCAAAACAGCTGATTATTCCCCTCTTCTCTCCAGAAGTTCAAAACAGCTGATTATTCCCCTTCTTCCCTCCAGAAGTTCAAAACAGCTGATTATTCCCCTGCTTCTCTCCAGAAGTTCAAAACAGCTGATTATTCCCCTTCTTCCCTCCAGAAGTTCAAAACAGCTGATAATTCCCCGTCTTCCCTCCAGAAGTTCAAAACAGCTGATTATTCCCCTGCTTCTCTCCAGAAGTTCAAAACAGCTGATTATTCCCCTTCTTCCCTGCAGAAGTTCAAAACAGCTGATTATTCCCCTTCTTCCCTCCAGAAGTTCAAAACAGCTGATTATTCCCCTTCTTCCCTCCAGAAGTTCAAAACAGCTGTTTATTCCCCTTCTTCCCTCCAGAAGTTTAAAACAGCTGTTCATTCCCCTTCTTCCCTCCAGAGGTTCAAAACAGCTGTTTATTCCCCTTCTTCCCTCCAGGGGTTCAAAACAGCTGTTTATTCCCCTTCTTCCCTCCAGAAGTTCAAAACAGCTGTTTATTCCCCTTCTTCCCTCCAGAAGTTTAAAACAGCTGTTCATTCCCCTTCTTCCCTCCAGAAGTTTAAAACAGCTGATTATTCCCCTTCTTCCCTCCAGAAGTTCAAAACAGCTGATTATTCCCCTTCTTCCCTCCAGAAGTTCAAAACAGCTGATTATTCCCCTTCTTCCCTCCAGAAGTTTAAAACAGCTGATTATTCCCCTCTTCTCTCCAGAAGTTCAAAACAGCTGATTATTCCCCTTCTTCCCTCCAGAAGTTTAAAACAGCTGATTATTCCCCTTCTTCTCTCCAGAAGTTCAAAACAGCTGATGATTCCCCTCTTCTCTCCAGAAGTTCAAAACAGCTGATTATTCCCCTTCTTCCCTCCAGAAGTTCAAAACAGCTGATTATTCCCCTGCTTCTCTCCAGAAGTTCAAAACAGCTGATTATTCCCCTTCTTCCCTCCAGAAGTTTAAAACAGCTGATTATTCCCCTTCTTCCCTCCAGAAGTTCAAAACAGCTGATTATTCCCCTTCGTCCCTCCAGAAGTTCAAAACAGCTGTTCATTCCCCTTCTTCCCTCCAGAAGTTTAAAACAGCTGTTCATTCCCCTTCTTCTCTCCAGAAGTTCAAAACAGCTGATTATTCCCCTTCTTCCCTCCAGAAGTTCAAAACAGCTGTTCATTCCCCTTCTTCCCTCCAGAAGTTTAAAACAGCTGTTCATTCCCCTTCTTCCCTCCAGAAGTTTAAAACAGCTGTTCATTCCCCTTCTTCCCTCCAGAAGTTTAAAACAGCTGTTCATTCCCCTTCTTCCCTCCAGAAGTTTAAAACAGCTGTTCATTCCCCTTCTTCCCTCCAGAGGTTCAAAACAGCTGTTTATTCCCCTTCTTCCCTCCAGGGGTTCAAAACAGCTGTTTATTCCCCTTCTTCCCTCCAGAAGTTCAAAACAGCTGTTTATTCCCCTTCTTCCCTCCAGAAGTTTAAAACAGCTGTTCATTCCCCTTCTTCCCTCCAGAAGTTTAAAACAGCTGTTCATTCCCCTTCTTCCCTC
Source organism: Myxine glutinosa (assembly GCF_964187855.1). NCBI lineage: Eukaryota > Metazoa > Chordata > Myxini > Myxiniformes > Myxinidae > Myxine > Myxine glutinosa. The sequence continues at coordinate 75,125 of NW_027616400.1, forward strand.
CAGAAGTTTAAAACAGCTGTTCATTCCCCTTCTTCCCTCCAGAGGTTCAAAACAGCTGTTTATTCCCCTTCTTCCCTCCAGAAGTTCAAAACAGCTGTTCATTCCCATTCTTCTCTCCAGAAGTTTAAAACAGCTGTTCATTCCCCTGCTTCTCTCCAGAAGTTTAAAACAGCTGTTTATTCCCCTTCTTCCCTCCAGAAGTTCAAAACAGCTGTTCATTCCCATTCTTCTCTCCAGAAGTTTAAAACAGCTGTTCATTCCCCTTCTTCCCTCCAGAGGTTCAAAACAGCTGTTTATTCCCCTTCTTCCCTACAGAAGTTCAAGACAGCTGTTCATTCCCCTTCTTCCCTCCAGAAGTTTAAAACAGCTGTTTATTCCCCTTCTTCCCTCCAGGGGTTCAAAACAGCTGTTTATTCCCCTTCTTCCCTCCAGAAGTTCAAAACAGCTGTTCATTCCCCTTCTTCCCTCCAGGGGTTCAAAACAGCTGTTTATTCCCCTTCTTCCCTCCAGAAGTTCAAAACAGCTGTTTATTCCCCTTCTTCCCTCCAGAAGTTCAAAACAGCTGTTCATTCCCCTTCTTCCCTCCAGGGGTTCAAAACAGCTGTTTATTCCCCTTCTTCCCTCCAGGGGTTCAAAACAGCTGTTTATTCCCCTTCTTCCCTCCAGAAGTTCAAAACAGCTGTTTATTCCCCTTCTTCCCTCCAGAAGTTTAAAACAGCTGTTCATTCCCCTTCTTCCCTCCAGAGGTTCAAAACAGCTGTTTATTCCCCTTCTTCCCTCCAGGGGTTCAAAACAGCTGTTTATTCCCCTTCTTCCCTCCAGGGGTTCAAAACAGCTGTTTATTCCCCTTCTTCCCTCCAGGGGTTCAAAACAGCTGTTTATTCCCCTTCTTCCCTCCAGGGGTTCAAAACAGCTGTTTATTCCCCTTCTTCCCTCCAGAAGTTCAAAACAGCTGTTTATTCCCCTTCTTCCCTCCAGGGGTTCAAAACAGCTGTTTATTCCCCTTCTTCCCTCCAGGGGTTCAAAACAGCTGTTTATTCCCCTTCTTCCCTCCAGAAGTTCAAAACAGCTGTTTATTCCCCTTCTTCCCTCCAGAAGTTTAAAACAGCTGTTTATTCCCCTTCTTCCCTCCAGGGGTTCAAAACAGCTGTTTATTCCCCTTCTTCCCTCCAGAAGTTCAAAACAGCTGTTTATTCCCCTTCTTCCCTCCAGAAGTTCAAGACAGCTGATTATTCCCCTTCTTCCCTCCAGAAGTTCAAAACAGCTGTTTATTCCCCTTCTTCCCTCCAGAAGTTCAAAACAGCTGTTTATTCCCCTTCTTCCCTCCAGAAGTTTAAAACAGCTGTTCATTCCCCTTCTTCCCTCCAGAAGTTTAAAACAGCTGATTATTCCCCTTCTTCCCTCCAGAAGTTCAAAACAGCTGATTATTCCCCTTCTTCCCTCCAGAAGTTCAAAACAGCTGATTATTCCCCTTCTTCCCTCCAGAAGTTTAAAACAGCTGATTATTCCCCCTCTTCTCTCCAGAAGTTCAAAACAGCTGATGATTCCCCTCTTCTCTCCAGAAGTTCAAAACAGCTGATTATTCCCCTTCTTCCCTCCAGAAGTTCAAAACAGCTGATTATTCCCCTTCTTCCCTCCAGAAGTTTAAAACAGCTGATTATTCCCCTTCTTCCCTCCAGAAGTTCAAAACAGCTGATGATTCCCCTCTTCTCTCCAGAAGTTCAAAACAGCTGATTATTCCCCTTCTTCCCTCCAGAAGTTTAAAACAGCTGATTATTCCCCTACTTCCCTCCAGAAGTTCAAAACAGCTGATTATTCCCCTTCTTCCCTCCAGAAGTTTAAAACAGCTGTTCATTCCCCTTCTTCCCTCCAGAAGTTTAAAACAGCTGTTCATTCCCCTTCTTCCCTCCAGAAGTTTAAAACAGCTGTTCATTCCCCTTCTTCCCTCCAGAGGTTCAAAACAGCTGTTTATTCCCCTTCTTCCCTCCAGAAGTTTAAAACAGCTGTTTATTCCCCTTCTTCCCTCCAGAGGTTCAAAACAGCTGTTTATTCCCCTTCTTCCCTCCAGAAGTTCAAAACAGCTGATTATTCCCCTTCTTCCCTACAGAAGTTCAAGACAGCTGTTTATTCCCCATCTTCTCTCCAGAAGTTTAAAACAGCTGTTCATTCCCCTTCTTCCCTCCAGAAGTTTAAAACAGCTGATGATTCCCCTCTTCTCTCCAGAAGTTCAAGACAGCTGTTCATTCCCCTTCTTCCCTCCAGAGGTTCAAAACAGCTGTTTATTCCCCTTCTTCCCTCCAGAAGTTTAAAACAGCTGTTTATTCCCCTTCTTCCCTCCAGAGGTTCAAAACAGCTGTTTATTCCCCTTCTTCCCTCCAGAAGTTCAAAACAGCTGATTATTCCCCTTCTTCCCTACAGAAGTTCAAGACAGCTGTTCATTCCCCTTCTTCCCTCCAGAAGTTCAAAACAGCTGATTATTCCCCTTCTTCCCTCCAGAAGTTCAAAACAGCTGATAATTCCCCTTCTTCCCTCCAGAAGTTCAAAACAGCTGATAATTCCCCTCTTCTCTCCAGAAGTTCAAAACAGCTGATTATTCCCCTTCTTCCCTCCAGAAGTTCAAAACAGCTGATTATTCCCCTGCTTCTCTCCAGAAGTTCAAAACAGCTGATTATTCCCCTTCTTCCCTCCAGAAGTTCAAAACAGCTGATTATTCCCCTTCTTCCCTCCAGAAGTTCAAAACAGCTGATTATTCCCCTTCTTCCCTCCAGAAGTTCAAAACAGCTGATAATTCCCCGTCTTCTCTCCAGAAGTTCAAAACAGCTGATTATTCCCCTTCTTCCCTCCAGAAGTTCAAAACAGCTGATTATTCCCCTGCTTCTCTCCAGAAGTTCAAAACAGCTGATTATTCCCCTTCTTCCCTCCAGAAGTTCAAAACAGCTGATTATTCCCCTACTTCCCTCCAGAAGTTCAAAACAGCTGATTATTCCCCTTCTTCCCTCCAGAAGTTTAAAACAGCTGTTCATTCCCCTTCTTCCCTCCAGAAGTTTAAAACAGCTGTTCATTCCCCTTCTTCCCTCCAGAAGTTTAAAACAGCTGTTCATTCCCCTTCTTCCCTCCAGAGGTTCAAAACAGCTGTTTATTCCCCTTCTTCCCTCCAGAAGTTTAAAACAGCTGTTTATTCCCCTTCTTCCCTCCAGAAGTTCAAAACAGCTGATTATTCCCCTGCTTCTCTCCAGAAGTTCAAAACAGCTGATTATTCCCCTTCTTCCCTCCAGAGGTTCAAAACAGCTGTTTATTCCCCTTCTTCCCTCCAGAAGTTTAAAACAGCTGTTTATTCCCCTTCTTCCCTCCAGAAGTTCAAAACAGCTGATTATTCCCCTGCTTCTCTCCAGAAGTTCAAAACAGCTGTTTATTCCCCTTCTTCCCTCCAGAAGTTCAAAACAGCTGATTATTCCCCTGCTTCTCTCCAGAAGTTCAAAACAGCTGATTATTCCCCTTCTTCCCTCCAGAAGTTCAAAACAGCTGATTATTCCCCTTCTTCCCTCCAGAAGTTCAAAACAGCTGATAATTCCCCGTCTTCTCTCCAGAAGTTCAAAACAGCTGATTATTCCCCTGCTTCTCTCCAGAAGTTTAAAACAGCTGTTCATTCCCCTTCTTCCCTCCAGAGGTTCAAAACAGCTGTTTATTCCCCTTCTTCCCTCCAGAAGTTTAAAACAGCTGTTTATTCCCCTTCTTCCCTCCAGAAGTTCAAAACAGCTGATTATTCCCCTGCTTCTCTCCAGAAGTTCAAAACAGCTGTTTATTCCCCTTCTTCCCTCCAGAAGTTCAAAACAGCTGATTATTCCCCTGCTTCTCTCCAGAAGTTCAAAACAGCTGATTATTCCCCTTCTTCCCTCCAGAAGTTCAAAACAGCTGATTATTCCCCTTCTTCCCTCCAGAAGTTCAAAACAGCTGATTATTCCCCTTCTTCCCTCCAGAAGTTCAAAACAGCTGATAATTCCCCGTCTTCTCTCCAGAAGTTCAAAACAGCTGATTATTCCCCTGCTTCTCTCCAGAAGTTCAAAACAGCTGATTATTCCCCTCTTCTCTCCAGAAGTTCAAAACAGCTGATAATTCCCCTCTTCTCTCCAGAAGTTCAAAACAGCTGATTATTCCCCTTCTTCCCTCCAGAAGTTCAAAACAGCTGTTCATTCCCCTTCTTCCCTCCAGAAGTTCAAGACAGCTGTTCATTCCCCTTCTTCCCTCCAGAAGTTCAAGACAGCTGTTCATTCCCCTTCTTCCCTCCAGAGGTTCAAGACAGCTGTTCATTCCCCTTCTTCCCTCCAGAAGTTCAAAACAGCTGATAATTCCCCTTCTTCCCTCCAGAAGTTCAAAACAGCTGATAATTCCCCTCTTCTCTCCAGAAGTTCAAAACAGCTGATTATTCCCCTTCTTCCCTCCAGAAGTTCAAAACAGCTGATTATTCCCCTGCTTCTCTCCAGAAGTTCAAAACAGCTGATTATTCCCCTTCTTCCCTCCAGAAGTTCAAAACAGCTGATTATTCCCCTTCTTCCCTCCAGAAGTTCAAAACAGCTGATTATTCCCCTTCTTCCCTCCAGAAGTTCAAAACAGCTGATAATTCCCCGTCTTCTCTCCAGAAGTTCAAAACAGCTGATTATTCCCCTGCTTCTCTCCAGAAGTTCAAAACAGCTGATAATTCCCCTTCTTCCCTCCAGAAGTTCAAAACAGCTGATAATTCCCCTCTTCTCTCCAGAAGTTCAAAACAGCTGATTATTCCCCTTCTTCCCTCCAGAAGTTCAAAACAGCTGCTCATTCCCCTTCTTCTCTCCAGAAGTTCAAAACAGCTGCTCATTCCCCTTCTTCCCTCCAGAAGTTCAAAACAGCTGCTCATTCCCCTTCTTCCCTCCAGAAGTTCAAGACAGCTGCTCATTCCCCTTCTTCCCTCCAGAAGTTCAAAACAGCTGCTCATTCCCCTTCTTCCCTCCAGAAGTTCAAAACAGCTGCTCATTCCCCTTCTTCCCTCCAGAAGTTCAAGACAGCTGCTCATTCCCCTTCTTTCCTCCAGAAGTTCAAAACAGCTGTTTATTCCCCTTCTTCCCTCCAGAAGTTCAAAACAACTGTTCATTCCCCTTCTTCCCTCCAGAAGTTCAAGACAGCTGCTCATTCCCCTTCTTCCCTCCAGAAGTTCAAAACAGCTGTTCATTCCCCTTCTTCCCTCCAGAAGTTCAAAACAGCTGTTCATTCCCCTTCTTCCCTCCAGAGGTTCAAGACAGCTGTTCATTCCCCTTCTTCCCTCCAGAAGTTCAAAACAGCTGTTCATTCCCCTTCTTCCCTCCAGAAGTTCAAAACAGCTGTTTATTCCCCTTCTTCCCTCCAGAAGTTCAAAACAGCTGTTTATTTCTCTTCTTCCCTCCAGAAGTTCAAAACAGCTGTTCATTCCCCTTCTTCCCTCCAGAAGTTTAAAACAGCTGTTCATTCCCCTTCTTCCCTCCAGAAGTTTAAAACAGCTGTTCATTCCCCTTCTTCCCTCCAGAAGTTCAAAACAGCTGTTCATTCCCCTTCTTCCCTCCAGAAGTTTAAAACAGCTGTTCATTCCCCTTCTTCCCTCCAGAAGTTTAAAACAGCTGTTCATTCCCCTTCTTCCCTCCAGAAGTTTAAAACAGCTGTTCATTCCCCTTCTTCCCTCCAGAAGTTTAAAACAGCTGTTCATTCCCCTTCTTCCCTCCAGAAGTTTAAAACAGCTGTTCATTCCCCTTCTTCCCTCCAGAAGTTTAAAACAGCTGTTCATTCCCCTTCTTCCCTCCAGAAGTTTAAAACAGCTGTTCATTCCCCTTCTTCCCTCCAGAGGTTCAAAACAGCTGATTATTCCCCTTCTTCCCTCCAGAGGTTCAAAACAGCTGTTCATTCCCCTTCTTCCCTCCAGAGGTTCAAAACAGCTGTTTATTCCCCTCTTCCCTCCAGAAGTTTAAAACAGCTGTTCATTCCCCTTCTTCCCTCCAGAGGTTCAAAACAGCTGTTTATTCCCCTTCTTCCCTCCAGAAGTTCAAAACAGCTGATTATTCCCCTTCTTCCCTCCAGAAGTTCAAAACAGCTGATTATTCCACTTCTTCCCTCCAGAAGTTCAAAACAGCTGATTATTCCCCTTCTTCTCTCCAGAAGTTCAAAACAGCTGATTATTCCCCTTCTTCTCTCCAGAAGTTCAAAACAGCTGATTATTCCCCTTCTTCTCTCCAGAAGTTCAAAACAGCTGTTCATTCCCCTTCTTCCCTCCAGAAGTTTAAAACAGCTGTTCATTCCCCTTCTTCCCTCCAGAGGTTCAAAACAGCTGTTTATTCCCCTTCTTCCCTCCAGAAGTTCAAAACAGCTGTTTATTCCCCTCTTCTCTCCAGAAGTTCAAAACAGCTGATTATTCCCCGCTTCTCTCCAGAAGTTCAAAACAGATGATTATTCCCCTTCTTCCCTCCAGAAGTTCAAAACAGCTGATTATTCCCCTTCTTCTCTCCAGAAGTTCAAAACAGCTGATTATTCCCCTTCTTCTCTCCAGAAGTTCAAAACAGCTGATTATTCCCCTTCTTCCCTCCAGAAGTTCAAGACAGCTGATTATTCCCCTTCTTCCCGACAGAAGTTCAAGACAGCTGATTATTCCCCTCTTCCCTCCAGAAGTTCAAAACAGCTGTTTATTCCCCTTCTTCCCTCCAGAAGTTCAAAACAGCTGATTATTCCCCTTCTTCCCTCCAGAAGTTCAAAACAGCTGATTATTCCCCTTCTTCTCTCCAGAAGTTCAAAACAGCTGTTTATTCCCCTCTTCTCTCCAGAAGTTCAAAACAGCTGATTATTCCCCGCTTCTCTCCAGAAGTTCAAAACAGATGATTATTCCCCTTCTTCTCTCCAGAAGTTCAAAACAGCTGATTATTCCCCTTCTTCTCTCCAGAAGTTCAAAACAGCTGATTATTCCCCTTCTTCCCTCCAGAAGTTCAAAACAGCTGATTATTCCCCTTCTTCCCTACAGAAGTTCAAGACAGCTGATTATTCCCCTCTTCCCTCCAGAAGTTCAAGACAGCTGATTATTCCCCTTCTTCCCTCCAGAAGTTCAAAACAGCTGATTATTCCCCTTCTTCCCTCCAGAAGTTCAAAACAGCTGATTATTCCCCTTCTTCCCTCCAGAAGTTCAAAACAGCTGTTTATTCCCCTTCTTCCCTCCAGAAGTTCAAAACAGCTGATTATTCCCCTTCTTCCCTCCAGAAGTTCAAAACAGCTGATTATTCCCCTTCTTCCCTCCAGAAGTTCAAAACAGCTGTTCATTCCCCTTCTTCCCTCCAGAAGTTCAAAACAGCTGATTATTCCCCTTCTTCCCTCCAGAAGTTCAAAACAGCTGTTCATTCCCCTTCTTCCCTCCAGAAGTTTAAAACAGCTGTTTATTCCCCTTCTTCCCTCCAGAAGTTCAAAACAGCTGATTATTCCCCTTCTTCCCTCCAGAAGTTCAAAACAGCTGATTATTCCCCTTCTTCCCTCCAGAAGTTCAAAACAGCTGATTATTCCCCTTCTTCCCTCCAGAAGTTCAAAACAGCTGATTATTCCCCTTCTTCCCTCCAGAAGTTCAAAACAGCTGCTCATTCCCCTTCTTCCCTCCAGAAGTTTAAAACAGCTGTTTATTCCCCTTCTTCCCTCCAGAAGTTTAAAACAGCTGTTCATTCCCCTTCTTCCCTCCAGAAGTTTAAAACAGCTGTTCATTCCCCTTCTTCCCTCCAGAAGTTCAAAACAGCTGTTTATTCCCCTTCTTCCCTCCAGAAGTTTAAAACAGCTGTTTATTTCTCTTCTTCCCTCCAGAAGTTTAAAACAGCTGTTTATTCCCCTTCTTCCCTCCAGAAGTTTAAAACAGCTGTTCATTCCCCTTCTTCCCTCCAGAGGTTCAAGACAGCTGTTCATTCCCCTTCTTCCCTCCAGAAGTTCAAAACAGCTGTTCATTCCCCTTCTTCCCTCCAGAAGTTCAAAACAGCTGTTCATTCCCCTTCTTCCCTCCAGAAGTTTAAAACAGCTGTTCATTCCCCTTCTTCCCTCCAGAAGTTCAAAACAGCTGTTCATTCCCCTTCTTCCCTCCAGAGGTTCAAAACAGCTGTTCATTCCCCTTCTTCCCTCCAGAAGTTTAAAACAGCTGTTTATTCCCCTTCTTCCCTCCAGAAGTTTAAAACAGCTGTTCATTCCCCTTCTTCCCTCCAGAGGTTCAAAACAGCTGTTCATTCCCCTTCTTCCCTCCAGAAGTTTAAAACAGCTGTTCATTCCCCTTCTTCCCTCCAGAAGTTCAAAACAGCTGTTCATTCCCCTTCTTCCCTCCAGAAGTTTAAAACAGCTGTTCATTCCCCTTCTTCCCTCCAGAAGTTCAAAACAGCTGTTCATTCCCCTTCTTCCCTCCAGAAGTTTAAAACAGCTGTTTATTCCCCTTCTTCCCTCCAGAAGTTTAAAACAGCTGTTCATTCCCCTTCTTCCCTCCAGAAGTTCAAAACAGCTGTTCATTCCCCTTCTTCCCTCCAGAAGTTTAAAACAGCTGTTTATTCCCCTTCTTCCCTCCAGAAGTTTAAAACAGCTGTTTATTCCCCTTCTTCCCTCCAGAAGTTCAAAACAGCTGTTCATTCCCCTTCTTCCCTCCAGAAGTTTAAAACAGCTGTTCATTCCCCTTCTTCCCTCCAGAAGTTCAAAACAGCTGTTCATTCCCCTTCTTCCCTCCAGAAGTTTAAAACAGCTGCTCATTCCCCTTCTTCCCTCCAGAAGTTCAAGACAGCTGTTCATTCCCCTTCTTCCCTCCAGAAGTTTAAAACAGCTGTTTATTCCCCTTCTTCCCTCCAGAAGTTTAAAACAGCTGTTTATTCCCCTTCTTCCCTCCAGAAGTTTAAAACAGCTGTTCATTCCCCTTCTTCCCTCCAGAAGTTTAAAACAGCTGTTCATTCCCCTTCTTCCCTCCAGAAGTTCAAAACAGCTGTTCATTCCCCTTCTTCCCTCCAGAAGTTCAAGACAGCTGTTTATTCCCCTTCTTCCCTCCAGAAGTTTAAAACAGCTGTTTATTCCCCTTCTTCCCTCCAGAAGTTTAAAACAGCTGTTCATTCCCCTTCTTCCCTCCAGAAGTTCAAAACAGCTGCTCATTCCCCTTCTTCCCTCCAGAAGTTCAAAACAGCTGCTCATTCCCCTTCTTCCCTCCAGAAGTTCAAGACAGCTGTTCATTCCCCTTCTTCCCTCCAGAAGTTTAAAACAGCTGTTTATTCCCCTTCTTCCCTCCAGAAGTTTAAAACAGCTGTTTATTCCCCTTCTTCCCTCCAGAAGTTTAAAACAGCTGTTCATTCCCCTTCTTCCCTCCAGAAGTTTAAAACAGCTGTTCATTCCCCTTCTTCCCTCCAGAAGTTTAAAACAGCTGTTTATTCCCCTTCTTCCCTCCAGAAGTTTAAAACAGCTGTTTATTCCCCTTCTTCCCTCCAGAAGTTTAAAACAGCTGTTTATTCCCCTTCTTCCCTCCAGAAGTTTAAAACAGCTGTTCATTCCCCTTCTTCCCTCCAGAAGTTCAAAACAGCTGTTCATTCCCCTTCTTCCCTCCAGAAGTTTAAAACAGCTGTTCATTCCCCTTCTTCCCTCCAGAAGTTTAAAACAGCTGTTTATTCCCCTTCTTCCCTCCAGAAGTTCAAAACAGCTGTTTATTCCCCTTCTTCCCTCCAGAGGTTTAAAACAGCTGTTTATTCCCCTTCTTCCCTCCAGAAGTTTAAAACAGCTGTTCATTCCCCTTCTTCCCTCCAGAAGTTCAAAACAACTGTTCATTCCCCTTCTTCCCTCCAGAAGTTCAAAACAGCTGTTTATTCCCCTTCTTCCCTCCAGAGGTTTAAAACAGCTGTTTATTCCCCTTCTTCCCTCCAGAAGTTTAAAACAGCTGTTTATTCCCCTTCTTCCCTCCAGAAGTTTAAAACAACTGTTCATTCCCCTTCTTCCCTCCAGAAGTTTAAAACAGCTGTTTATTCCCCTTCTTCCCTCCAGAGGTTTAAAACAGCTGTTTATTCCCCTTCTTCCCTCCAGAAGTTCAAAACAGCTGTTCATTCCCCTTCTTCCCTCCAGAAGTTTAAAACAGCTGTTTATTCCCCTTCTTCCCTCCAGAGGTTTAAAACAGCTGTTTATTCCCCTTCTTCCCTCCAGAAGTTTAAAACAGCTGTTTATTCCCCTTCTTCCCTCCAGAAGTTCAAAACAGCTGTTCATTCCCCTTCTTCCCTCCAGAAGTTTAAAACAGCTGTTTATTCCCCTTCTTCCCTCCAGAAGTTTAAAACAGCTGCTCATTCCCCTTCTTCCCTCCAGAAGTTTAAAACAGCTGTTCATTCCCCTTCTTCCCTCCAGAAGTTCAAAACAGCTGTTTATTCCCCTTCTTCCCTCCAGAAGTTTAAAACAGCTGTTTATTCCCCTTCTTCCCTCCAGAAGTTTAAAACAGCTGCTCATTCCCCTTCTTCCCTCCAGAAGTTTAAAACAGCTGTTCATTCCCCTTCTTCCCTCCAGAAGTTCAAAACAGCTGTTCATTCCCCTTCTTCCCTCCAGAAGTTCAAGACAGCTGTTCATTCCCCTTCTTCCCTCCAGAAGTTTAAAACAGCTGTTCATTCCCCTTCTTCCCTCCAGAAGTTCAAAACAGCTGATTATTCCCCTTCTTCCCTCCAGAAGTTCAAAACAGCTGTTCATTCCCCTTCTTCCCTCCAGAAGTTCAAAACAGCTGATTATTCCCCTTCTTCCCTCCAGAAGTTCAAAACAGCTGATTATTCCCCTTCTTCCCTCCAGAAGTTTAAAACAGCTGTTCATTCCCCTTCTTCCCTCCAGAAGTTCAAAACAGCTGATTATTCCCCTTCTTCCCTCCAGAAGTTCAAAACAGCTGTTCATTCCCCTTCTTCCCTCCAGAAGTTCAAGACAGCTGTTTATTCCCCTTCTTCCCTCCAGAAGTTCAAAACAGCTGTTCATTCCCCTTCTTCCCTCCAGAAGTTTAAAACAGCTGTTTATTCCCCTTCTTCCCTCCAGAAGTTCAAAACAGCTGTTCATTCCCCTTCTTCCCTCCAGAAGTTCAAAACAGCTGTTCATTCCCCTTCTTCCCTCCAGAAGTTTAAAACAGCTGTTCATTCCCCTTCTTCCCTCCAGAAGTTTAAAACAGCTGTTTATTCCCCTTCTTCCCTCCAGAAGTTCAAAACAGCTGTTTATTCCCCTTCTTCCCTCCAGAGGTTTAAAACAGCTGTTTATTCCCCTTCTTCCCTCCAGAAGTTTAAAACAGCTGTTCATTCCCCTTCTTCCCTCCAGAAGTTCAAAACAACTGTTCATTCCCCTTCTTCCCTCCAGAAGTTCAAAACAGCTGTTCATTCCCCTTCTTCCCTCCAGAAGTTTAAAACAGCTGTTTATTCCCCTTCTTCCCTCCAGAGGTTTAAAACAGCTGTTTATTCCCCTTCTTCCCTCCAGAAGTTCAAAACAGCTGTTCATTCCCCTTCTTCCCTCCAGAAGTTTAAAACAGCTGTTTATTCCCCTTCTTCCCTCCAGAGGTTTAAAACAGCTGTTTATTCCCCTTCTTCCCTCCAGAAGTTTAAAACAGCTGTTTATTCCCCTTCTTCCCTCCAGAAGTTCAAAACAGCTGTTCATTCCCCTTCTTCCCTCCAGAAGTTTAAAACAGCTGTTTATTCCCCTTCTTCCCTCCAGAAGTTTAAAACAGCTGCTCATTCCCCTTCTTCCCTCCAGAAGTTTAAAACAGCTGTTCATTCCCCTTCTTCCCTCCAGAAGTTCAAAACAGCTGTTTATTCCCCTTCTTCCCTCCAGAAGTTTAAAACAGCTGTTTATTCCCCTTCTTCCCTCCAGAAGTTTAAAACAGCTGCTCATTCCCCTTCTTCCCTCCAGAAGTTTAAAACAGCTGTTCATTCCCCTTCTTCCCTCCAGAAGTTCAAAACAGCTGTTCATTCCCCTTCTTCCCTCCAGAAGTTCAAGACAGCTGTTCATTCCCCTTCTTCCCTCCAGAAGTTCAAAACAGCTGTTCATTCCCCTTCTTCCCTCCAGAAGTTCAAAACAGCTGATTATTCCCCTTCTTCCCTCCAGAAGTTCAAAACAGCTGATTATTCCCCTTCTTCCCTCCAGAAGTTTAAAACAGCTGTTCATTCCCCTTCTTCCCTCCAGAAGTTCAAAACAGCTGATTATTCCCCTTCTTCCCTCCAGAAGTTCAAAACAGCTGTTCATTCCCCTTCTTCCCTCCAGAAGTTCAAGACAGCTGTTTATTCCCCTTCTTCCCTCCAGAAGTTCAAAACAGCTGTTCATTCCCCTTCTTCCCTCCAGAAGTTCAAAACAGCTGTTCATTCCCCTTCTTCCCTCCAGAAGTTCAAGACAGCTGTTTATTCCCCTTCTTCCCTCCAGAAGTTCAAAACAGCTGTTCATTCCCCTTCTTCCCTCCAGAAGTTCAAAACAGCTGTTCATTCCCCTTCTTCCCTCCAGAAGTTCAAGACAGCTGTTTATTCCCCTTCTTCCCTCCAGAAGTTCAAAACAGCTGTTCATTCCCCTTCTTCCCTCCAGAAGTTCAAAACAGCTGATTATTCCCCTTCTTCTCTCCAGAAGTTCAAAACAGCTGATTATTCCCCTTCTTCCCTCCAGAAGTTTAAAACAGCTGATTATTCCCCTTCTTCCCTCCAGAAGTTCAAAACAGCTGATTATTCCCCTTCTTCCCTCCAGAAGTTCAAAACAGATGATTATTCCCCTCCTTCCCTCCAGAAGTTCAAAACAGCTGTTCATTCCCCTTCTTCCCTCCAGAAGTTCAAAACAGCTGATTATTCCCCTTCTTCTCTCCAGAAGTTCAAAACAGCTGATTATTCCCCTTCTTCCCTCCAGAAGTTTAAAACAGCTGATTATTCCCCTTCTTCCCTCCAGAAGTTCAAAACAGCTGATTATTCCCCTTCTTCCCTCCAGAAGTTCAAAACAGATGATTATTCCCCTCCTTCCCTCCAGAAGTTCAAAACAGCTGTTCATTCCCCTTCTTCCCTCCAGAAGTTCAAAACAGCTGATTATTCCCCTTCTTCCCTCCAGAAGTTCAAAACAGCTGATTATTCCCCTCTTCCCTCCAGAAGTTCAAAACAGCTGATTATTCCCCTTCTTCTCTCCAGAAGTTCAAAACAGCTGATTATTCCCCTTCTTCCCTCCAGAAGTTTAAAACAGCTGATTATTCCCCTTCTTCCCTCCAGAAGTTCAAAACAGCTGATTATTCCCCTTCTTCTCTCCAGAAGTTCAAAACAGCTGATTATTCCCCTTCTTCCCTCCAGAAGTTTAAAACAGCTGATTATTCCCCTTCTTCCCTCCAGAAGTTCAAAACAGCTGATTATTCCCCTTCTTCCCTCCAGAAGTTTAAAACAGCTGATTATTCCCCTTCTTCCCCTCCAGAAGTTCAAAACAGCTGATTATTCCCCTTCTTCCCTCCAGAAGTTCAAAACAGCTGATTATTCCCCTTCTTCCCTCCAGAAGTTTAAAACAGCTGATTATTCCCCTTCTTCCCTCCAGAAGTTTAAAACAGCTGATTATTCCCCTTCTTCTCTCCAGAAGTTCAAAACAGCTGATTATTCCCCTTCTTCCCTCCAGAAGTTTAAAACAGCTGATTATTCCCCTTCTTCCCTCCAGAAGTTCAAAACAGCTGATTATTCCCCTTCTTCCCTCCAGAAGTTTAAAACAGCTGATTATTCCCCTTCTTCCCCTCCAGAAGTTCAAAACAGCTGATTATTCCCCTTCTTCCCTCCAGAAGTTCAAAACAGCTGATTATTCCCCTTCTTCCCTCCAGAAGTTCAAAACAGCTGATTATTCCCCTTCTTCCCTCCAGAAGTTCAAGACAGCTGATTATTCCCCTTCTTCCCTCCAGAAGTTCAAAACAGCTGATTATTCCCCTTCTTCTCTCCAGAAGTTCAAAACAGCTGATTATTCCCCTTCTTCCCTCCAGAAGTTTAAAACAGCTGATTATTCCCCTTCTTCCCTCCAGAAGTTCAAAACAGCTGATTATTCCCCTTCTTCCCTCCAGAAGTTCAAGACAGCTGATTATTCCCCTTCTTCCCTCCAGAAGTTCATATCAGCTGATTATTCCCCTTCTTCCCTCCAGAAGTTTAAAACAGCTGATTATTCCCCTTCTTCCCTCCAGAAGTTCAAAACAGCTGTTCATTCCCCTTCTTCCCTCCAGAAGTTCAAGACAGCTGTTTATTCCCCTTCTTCCCTCCAGAAGTTCAAAACAGCTGTTCATTCCCCTTCTTCCCTCCAGAAGTTCAAGACAGCTGTTTATTCCCCTTCTTCCCTCCAGAAGTTCAAAACAGCTGTTCATTCCCCTTCTTCCCTCCAGAAGTTCAAAACAGCTGATTATTCCCCTTCTTCCCTCCAGAAGTTTAAAACAGCTGATTATTCCCCTTCTTCCCTCCAGAAGTTCAAAACAGCTGATTATTCCCCTTCTTCCCTCCAGAAGTTCAAAACAGATGATTATTCCCCTTCTTCCCTCCAGAAGTTCAAAACAGCTGATTATTCCCCTTCTTCTCTCCAGAAGTTCAAAACAGCTGATTATTCCCCTTCTTCCCTCCAGAAGTTTAAAACAGCTGATTATTCCCCTTCTTCCCTCCAGAAGTTCAAAACAGCTGATTATTCCCCTTCTTCTCTCCAGAAGTTCAAAACAGCTGATTATTCCCCTTCTTCCCTCCAGAAGTTTAAAACAGCTGATTATTCCCCTTCTTCCCTCCAGAAGTTCAAAACAGCTGATTATTCCCCTTCTTCCCTCCAGAAGTTCAAGACAGCTGATTATTCCCCTTCTTCCCTCCAGAAGTTCAAAACAGCTGATTATTCCCCTTCTTCTCTCCAGAAGTTCAAAACAGCTGATTATTCCCCTTCTTCCCTCCAGAAGTTTAAAACAGCTGATTATTCCCCTTCTTCCCTCCAGAAGTTCAAAACAGCTGATTATTCCCCTTCTTCCCTCCAGAAGTTCAAGACAGCTGATTATTCCCCTTCTTCCCTCCAGAAGTTCATATCAGCTGATTATTCCCCTTCTTCCCTCCAGAAGTTCAAAACAGCTGATTATTCCCCTTCTTCCCTCCAGAAGTTCAAAACAGCTGATTATTCCCCTTCTTCCCTCCAGAAGTTCAAAACAGCTGATTATTCCCCTTCTTCCCTCCAGAAGTTCAAGACAGCTGATTATTCCCCTTCTTCCCTCCAGAAGTTCAAAACAGCTGATTATTCCCCTTCTTCTCTCCAGAAGTTCAAAACAGCTGATTATTCCCCTTCTTCCCTCCAGAAGTTTAAAACAGCTGATTATTCCCCTTCTTCCCTCCAGAAGTTCAAAACAGCTGATTATTCCCCTTCTTCCCTCCAGAAGTTCAAGACAGCTGATTATTCCCCTTCTTCCCTCCAGAAGTTCAAAACAGCTGATTATTCCCCTTCTTCTCTCCAGAAGTTCAAAACAGCTGATTATTCCCCTTCTTCCCTCCAGAAGTTTAAAACAGCTGATTATTCCCCTTCTTCCCTCCAGAAGTTCAAAACAGCTGATTATTCCCCTTCTTCCCTCCAGAAGTTCAAGACAGCTGATTATTCCCCTTCTTCCCTCCAGAAGTTCATATCAGCTGATTATTCCCCTTCTTCCCTCCAGAAGTTTAAAACAGCTGATTATTCCCCTTCTTCCCTCCAGAAGTTCATATCAGCTGTTTATTCCCCTTCTTCCCTCCAGAAGTTCAAAACAGCTGATTATTCCCCTTCTTCCCTCCAGAAGTTTAAAACAGCTGATTATTCCCCTTCTTCCCTCCAGAAGTTTAAAACAGCTGATTATTCCCCTTCTTCCCTCCAGAAGTTTAAAACAGCTGATTATTCCCCTTCTTCCCTCCAGAAGTTTAAAACAGCTGATTATTCCCCTTCTTCCCTCCAGAAGTTTAAAACAGCTGATTATTCCCCTTCTTCCCTCCAGAAGTTTAAAACAGATGATTATTCCCCTTCTTCCCTCCAGAAGTTCAAAACAGCTGATTATTCCCCTTCTTCCCTCCAGAAGTTTAAAACAGCTGATTATTCCCCTTCTTCCCTCCAGAAGTTCAAAACAGCTGATGATTCCCCTCTTCTCTCCAGAAGTTCAAAACAGCTGATTATTCCCCTTCTTCTCTCCAGAAGTTCAAAACAGCTGATTATTCCCCTTCTTCCCTCCAGAAGTTTAAAACAGCTGATTATTCCCCTACTTCCCTCCAGAAGTTTAAAACAGCTGTTCATTCCCCTTCTTCTCTCCAGAAGTTCAAAACAGCTGATTATTCCCCTTCTTCCCTCCAGAAGTTCAAAACAGCTGTTCATTCCCCTTCTTCCCTCCAGAAGTTTAAAACAGCTGTTCATTCCCCTTCTTCCCTCCAGAAGTTTAAAACAGCTGTTCATTCCCCTTCTTCCCTCCAGAAGTTTAAAACAGCTGTTCATTCCCCTTCTTCCCTCCAGAAGTTTAAAACAGCTGTTCATTCCCCTTCTTCCCTCCAGAGGTTCAAAACAGCTGTTTATTCCCCTTCTTCCCTCCAGAAGTTTAAAACAGCTGTTTATTCCCCTTCTTCCCTCCAGAGGTTCAAAACAGCTGTTTATTCCCCTTCTTCCCTACAGAAGTTCAAGACAGCTGTTTATTCCCCATCTTCTCTCCAGAGGTTCAAAACAGCTGTTTATTCCCCTTCTTCCCTCCAGAAGTTCAAAACAGCTGATTATTCCCCTTCTTCCCTCCAGAAGTTCAAAACAGCTGATAATTCCCCTTCTTCCCTCCAGAAGTTCAAAACAGCTGATAATTCCCCTCTTCCCTCCAGAAGTTCAAAACAGCTGATTATTCCCCTTCTTCCCTCCAGAGGTTCAAAACAGCTGATTATTCCCCTTCTTCCCTCCAGAAGTTCAAAACAGCTGATTATTCCCCTGCTTCTCTCCAGAAGTTCAAAACAGCTGATTATTCCCCTTCTTCCCTCCAGAAGTTTAAAACAGCTGATTATTCCCCTTCTTCCCTCCAGAAGTTCAAAACAGCTGATTATTCCCCTTCTTCTCTCCAGAGGTTCAAAACAGCTGTTCATTCCCCTTCTTCCCTCCAGAAGTTCAAAACAGCTGATTATTCCCCTACTTCCCTCCAGAAGTTCAAAACAGCTGATAATTCCCCTTCTTCCCTCCAGAAGTTCAAAACAGCTGTTCATTCCCCTTCTTCCCTCCAGAAGTTTAAAACAGCTGTTCATTCCCCTTCTTCTCTCCAGAAGTTCAAAACAGCTGATTATTCCCCTTCTTCCCTCCAGAAGTTCAAAACAGCTGTTCATTCCCCTTCTTCCCTCCAGAAGTTTAAAACAGCTGTTCATTCCCCTTCTTCCCTCCAGAAGTTTAAAACAGCTGTTCATTCCCCTTCTTCCCTCCAGAAGTTTAAAACAGCTGTTCATTCCCCTTCTTCCCTCCAGAAGTTTAAAACAGCTGTTCATTCCCCTTCTTCCCTCCAGAGGTTCAAAACAGCTGTTTATTCCCCTTCTTCCCTCCAGAAGTTTAAAACAGCTGTTTATTCCCCTTCTTCCCTCCAGAGGTTCAAAACAGCTGTTTATTCCCCTTCTTCCCTACAGAAGTTCAAGACAGCTGTTTATTCCCCATCTTCTCTCCAGAGGTTCAAAACAGCTGTTTATTCCCCTTCTTCCCTCCAGAAGTTCAAAACAGCTGATTATTCCCCTTCTTCCCTCCAGAAGTTCAAAACAGCTGATAATTCCCCTTCTTCCCTCCAGAAGTTCAAAACAGCTGATAATTCCCCTCTTCCCTCCAGAAGTTCAAAACAGCTGATTATTCCCCTTCTTCCCTCCAGAGGTTCAAAACAGCTGATTATTCCCCTTCTTCCCTCCAGAAGTTCAAAACAGCTGATTATTCCCCTGCTTCTCTCCAGAAGTTCAAAACAGCTGATTATTCCCCTTCTTCCCTCCAGAAGTTCAAAACAGCTGATTATTCCCCTTCTTCCCTCCAGAAGTTCAAAACAGCTGTTTATTCCCCTTCTTCCCTCCAGAGGTTCAAAACAGCTGTTTATTCCCCTTCTTCCCTACAGAAGTTCAAAACAGCTGTTTATTCCCCTTCTTCCCTACAGAAGTTCAAGACAGCTGTTTATTCCCCATCTTCTCTCCAGAGGTTCAAAACAGCTGTTTATTCCCCTCTTCCCTCCAGAAGTTCAAAACAGCTGATAATTCCCCTTCTTCCCTCCAGAAGTTCAAAACAGCTGATAATTCCCCTCTTCCCTCCAGAAGTTCAAAACAGCTGATTATTCCCCTTCTTCCCTCCAGAGGTTCAAAACAGCTGATTATTCCCCTTCTTCCCTCCAGAAGTTCAAAACAGCTGATTATTCCCCTGCTTCTCTCCAGAAGTTCAAAACAGCTGATTATTCCCCTTCTTCCCTCCAGAGGTTCAAAACAGCTGATTATTCCCCTTCTTCCCTCCAGAAGTTCAAAACAGCTGATTATTCCCCTGCTTCTCTCCAGAAGTTCAAAACAGCTGATTATTCCCCTTCTTCCCTCCAGAAGTTCAAAACAGCTGATTATTCCCCTTCTTCTCTCCAGAAGTTCAAAACAGCTGATTATTCCCCTTCTTCCCTCCAGAAGTTTAAAACAGCTGATTATTCCCCTTCTTCCCTCCAGGGGTTCAAAACAGCTGATTATTCCCCTTCTTCCCTCCAGAAGTTCAAAACAGCTGATTATTCCCCTTCTTCCCTCCAGAAGTTCAAGACAGCTGATTATTCCCCTTCTTCCCTCCAGAAGTTCAAAACAGCTGATTATTCCCCTTCTTCTCTCCAGAAGTTCAAAACAGCTGATTATTCCCCTTCTTCCCTCCAGAAGTTTAAAACAGCTGATTATTCCCCTTCTTCCCTCCAGAAGTTCAAAACAGCTGATTATTCCCCTTCTTCCCTCCAGAAGTTCAAGACAGCTGATTATTCCCCTTCTTCCCTCCAGAAGTTCATATCAGCTGATTATTCCCCTTCTTCCCTCCAGAAGTTTAAAACAGCTGATTATTCCCCCTCTTCTCTCCAGAAGTTCATATCAGCTGATTATTCCCCTTCTTCCCTCCAGAAGTTTAAAACAGATGATTATTCCCCTTCTTCTCTCCAGAAGTTCAAAACAGCTGATTATTCCCCTTCTTCCCTCCAGAAGTTCAAAACAGCTGATTATTCCCCTTCTTCCCTCCAGAAGTTTAAAACAGCTGATTATTCCCCTTCTTCCCTCCAGAAGTTCAAAACAGCTGATGATTCCCCTCTTCTCTCCAGAAGTTCAAAACAGCTGATTATTCCCCTTCTTCTCTCCAGAAGTTCAAAACAGCTGATTATTCCCCTTCTTCCCTCCAGAAGTTTAAAACAGCTGATTATTCCCCTTCTTCCCTCCAGAAGTTTAAAACAGCTGTTCATTCCCCTTCTTCTCTCCAGAAGTTCAAAACAGCTGATTATTCCCCTTCTTCGCTCCAGAAGTTCAAAACAGCTGTTCATTCCCCTTCTTCCCTCCAGAAGTTTAAAACAGCTGTTCATTCCCCTTCTTCTCTCCAGAAGTTCAAAACAGCTGATTATTCCCCTTCTTCCCTCCAGAAGTTTAAAACAGCTGTTCATTCCCCTTCTTCCCTCCAGAAGTTTAAAACAGCTGTTCATTCCCCTTCTTCCCTCCAGAAGTTTAAAACAGCTGTTCATTCCCCTTCTTCCCTCCAGAGGTTCAAAACAGCTGTTTATTCCCCTTCTTCCCTCCAGAAGTTTAAAACAGCTGTTTATTCCCCTTCTTCCCTCCAGAGGTTCAAAACAGCTGTTTATTCCCCTTCTTCCCTACAGAAGTTCAAGACAGCTGTTTATTCCCCATCTTCTCTCCAGAGGTTCAAAACAGCTGTTTATTCCCCTTCTTCCCTCCAGAAGTTCAAAACAGCTGATTATTCCCCTTCTTCCCTCCAGAAGTTCAAAACAGCTGATTATTCCCCTTCTTCCCTCCAGAAGTTCAAAACAGCTGATTATTCCCCTGCTTCTCTCCAGAAGTTCAAAACAGCTGATTATTCCCCTTCTTCCCTCCAGAAGTTCAAAACAGCTGTTTATTCCCCTCTTCCCTCCAGAAGTTCAAAACAGCTGATAATTCCCCTTCTTCCCTCCAGAAGTTCAAAACAGCTGTTTATTCCCCTCTTCCCTCCAGAAGTTCAAAACAGCTGTTTATTCCCCTTCTTCCCTCCAGAAGTTCAAAACAGCTGTTTATTCCCCTCTTCCCTCCAGAAGTTCAAAACAGCTGATTATTCCCCTTCTTCCCTCCAGAAGTTCAAAACAGCTGATTATTCCCCTGCTTCTCTCCAGAAGTTCAAAACAGCTGTTTATTCCCCTTCTTCTCTCCAGAAGTTCAAAACAGCTGATTATTCCCCTTCTTCCCTCCAGAAGTTCAAAACAGCTGATTATTCCCCTGCTTCTCTCCAGAAGTTCAAAACAGCTGATTATTCCCCTTCTTCCCTCCAGAAGTTCAAAACAGCTGATTATTCCCCTTCTTCCCTCCAGAAGTTCAAAACAGCTGATTATTCCCCTTCTTCCCTCCAGAAGTTCAAAACAGCTGATAATTCCCCGTCTTCTCTCCAGAAGTTCAAAACAGCTGATTATTCCCCTTCTTCCCTCCAGAAGTTCAAAACAGCTGATTATTCCCCTTCTTCCCTCCAGAAGTTCAAAACAGCTGATAATTCCCCGTCTTCCCTCCAGAAGTTCAAAACAGCTGATTATTCCCCTTCTTCCCTCCAGAAGTTCAAAACAGCTGATTATTCCCCTTCTTCCCTCCAGAAGTTCAAAACAGCTGATTATTCCCCTTCTTCCCTCCAGAAGTTCAAAACAGCTGATAATTCCCCTTCTTCCCTCCAGAAGTTCAAAACAGCTGTTTATTCCCCTTCTTCCCTCCAGAAGTTCAAAACAGCTGATTATTCCCCTTCTTCCCTCCAGAAGTTCAAAACAGCTGATAATTCCCCGTCTTCCCTCCAGAAGTTCAAAACAGCTGATTATTCCCCTTCTTCCCTCCAGAAGTTTAAAACAGCTGATTATTCCCCTTCTTCCCTCCAGAAGTTCAAAACAGCTGATTATTCCCCTTCTTCTCTCCAGAAGTTCAAAACAGCTGATTATTCCCCTTCTTCCCTCCAGAAGTTTAAAACAGCTGATTATTCCCCTTCTTCCCTCCAGGGGTTCAAAACAGCTGATTATTCCCCTTCTTCCCTCCAGAAGTTCAAAACAGCTGATTATTCCCCTTCTTCCCTCCAGAAGTTCAAGACAGCTGATTATTCCCCTTCTTCCCTCCAGAAGTTCAAAACAGCTGATTATTCCCCTTCTTCTCTCCAGAAGTTCAAAACAGCTGATTATTCCCCTTCTTCCCTCCAGAAGTTTAAAACAGCTGATTATTCCCCTTCTTCCCTCCAGAAGTTCAAAACAGCTGATTATTCCCCTTCTTCCCTCCAGAAGTTCAAGACAGCTGATTATTCCCCTTCTTCCCTCCAGAAGTTCATATCAGCTGATTATTCCCCTTCTTCCCTCCAGAAGTTTAAAACAGCTGATTATTCCCCCTCTTCTCTCCAGAAGTTCATATCAGCTGATTATTCCCCTTCTTCCCTCCAGAAGTTTAAAACAGATGATTATTCCCCTTCTTCTCTCCAGAAGTTCAAAACAGCTGATTATTCCCCTTCTTCCCTCCAGAAGTTCAAAACAGCTGATTATTCCCCTTCTTCCCTCCAGAAGTTTAAAACAGCTGATTATTCCCCTTCTTCCCTCCAGAAGTTCAAAACAGCTGATGATTCCCCTCTTCTCTCCAGAAGTTCAAAACAGCTGATTATTCCCCTTCTTCTCTCCAGAAGTTCAAAACAGCTGATTATTCCCCTTCTTCCCTCCAGAAGTTTAAAACAGCTGATTATTCCCCTTCTTCCCTCCAGAAGTTTAAAACAGCTGTTCATTCCCCTTCTTCTCTCCAGAAGTTCAAAACAGCTGATTATTCCCCTTCTTCCCTCCAGAAGTTCAAAACAGCTGTTCATTCCCCTTCTTCCCTCCAGAAGTTTAAAACAGCTGTTCATTCCCCTTCTTCTCTCCAGAAGTTCAAAACAGCTGATTATTCCCCTTCTTCCCTCCAGAAGTTTAAAACAGCTGTTCATTCCCCTTCTTCCCTCCAGAAGTTTAAAACAGCTGTTCATTCCCCTTCTTCCCTCCAGAAGTTTAAAACAGCTGTTCATTCCCCTTCTTCCCTCCAGAGGTTCAAAACAGCTGTTTATTCCCCTTCTTCCCTCCAGAAGTTTAAAACAGCTGTTTATTCCCCTTCTTCCCTCCAGAGGTTCAAAACAGCTGTTTATTCCCCTTCTTCCCTACAGAAGTTCAAGACAGCTGTTTATTCCCCATCTTCTCTCCAGAGGTTCAAAACAGCTGTTTATTCCCCTTCTTCCCTCCAGAAGTTCAAAACAGCTGATTATTCCCCTTCTTCCCTCCAGAAGTTCAAAACAGCTGATTATTCCCCTTCTTCCCTCCAGAAGTTCAAAACAGCTGATTATTCCCCTGCTTCTCTCCAGAAGTTCAAAACAGCTGTTTATTCCCCTTCTTCCCTCCAGAAGTTCAAAACAGCTGTTTATTCCCCTCTTCCCTCCAGAAGTTCAAAACAGCTGATAATTCCCCGTCTTCTCTCCAGAAGTTCAAAACAGCTGATTATTCCCCTTCTTCCCTCCAGAAGTTCAAAACAGCTGATTATTCCCCTTCTTCCCTCCAGAAGTTCAAAACAGCTGATTATTCCCCTTCTTCCCTCCAGAAGTTCAAAACAGCTGATAATTCCCCGTCTTCTCTCCAGAAGTTCAAAACAGCTGATTATTCCCCTTCTTCCCTCCAGAAGTTCAAAACAGCTGATTATTCCCCTTCTTCCCTCCAGAAGTTCAAAACAGCTGATAATTCCCCGTCTTCCCTCCAGAAGTTCAAAACAGCTGATTATTCCCCTTCTTCCCTCCAGAAGTTCAAAACAGCTGATTATTCCCCTTCTTCCCTCCAGAAGTTCAAAACAGCTGATTATTCCCCTTCTTCCCTCCAGAAGTTCAAAACAGCTGATTATTCCCCGTCTTCTCTCCAGAAGTTCAAAACAGCTGATTATTCCCCTTCTTCCCTCCAGAAGTTCAAAACAGCTGATAATTCCCCTTCTTCCCTCCAGAAGTTCAAAACAGCTGATTATTCCCCTTCTTCCCTCCAGAAGTTCAAAACAGCTGATTATTCCCCGTCTTCTCTCCAGAAGTTCAAAACAGCTGATTATTCCCCTTCTTCCCTCCAGAAGTTCAAAACAGCTGATTATTCCCCTTCTTCCCTCCAGAAGTTCAAAACAGCTGATTATTCCCCTTCTTCCCTCCAGAAGTTCAAAACAGCTGATTATTCCCCTTCTTCCCTCCAGAAGTTCAAAACAGCTGATTATTCCCCGTCTTCTCTCCAGAAGTTCAAAACAGCTGATTATTCCCCTTCTTCTCTCCAGAAGTTCAAAACAGCTGATTATTCCCCTTCTTCCCTCCAGAAGTTCAAAACAGCTGATTATTCCCCTTCTTCCCTCCAGAAGTTCAAAACAGCTGATTATTCCCCTTCTTCCCTCCAGAAGTTCAAAACAGCTGATAATTCCCCGTCTTCCCTCCAGAAGTTCAAAACAGCTGATTATTCCCCTTCTTCCCTCCAGAAGTTCAAAACAGCTGATTATTCCCCGTCTTCTCTCCAGAAGTTCAAAACAGCTGATAATTCCCCGTCTTCCCTCCAGAAGTTCAAAACAGCTGATTATTCCCCTTCTTCCCTCCAGAAGTTCAAAACAGCTGATTATTCCCCTTCTTCCCTCCAGAAGTTCAAAACAGCTGATTATTCCCCTTCTTCCCTCCAGAAGTTCAAAACAGCTGATTATTCCCCTTCTTCCCTCCAGAAGTTCAAAACAGCTGTTTATTCCCCTTCTTCCCTCCAGAGGTTCAAGACAGCTGATTATTCCCCTTCTTCCCTCCAGAGGTTCAAGACAGCTGATTATTCCCCTTCTTCCCTCCAGAGGTTCAAGACAGCTGATTATTCCCCTTCTTCCCTCCAGAAGTTCAAAACAGCTGATTATTCCCCTTCTTCCCTCCAGAAGTTCAAAACAGCTGATTATTCCCCTTCTTCCCTCCAGAAGTTCAAAACAGCTGTTTATTCCCCTTCTTCCCTCCAGAGGTTCAAGACAGCTGATTATTCCCCTTCTTCCCTCCAGAGGTTCAAGACAGCTGATTATTCCCCTTCTTCCCTCCAGAGGTTCAAAACAGCTGTTCATTCCCCTTCTTCCCTCCAGAAGTTTAAAACAGCTGTTCATTCCCCTTCTTCCCTCCAGAAGTTTAAAACAGCTGTTCATTCCCCTTCTTCCCTCCAGAAGTTCAAAACAGCTGATTATTCCCCTTCTTCCCTCCAGAAGTTCAAAACAGCTGATTATTCCCCTTCTTCCCTCCAGAAGTTCAAAACAGCTGATAATTCCCCTCTTCCCTCCAGAAGTTCAAAACAGCTGATTATTCCCCTTCTTCCCTCCAGAAGTTCAAAACAGCTGATTATTCCCCTTCTTCCCTCCAGAAGTTCAAAACAGCTGATTATTCCCCTTCTTCCCTCCAGAAGTTCAAAACAGCTGATAATTCCCCTTCTTCCCTCCAGAAGTTCAAAACAGCTGATTATTCCCCTTCTTCCCTCCAGAAGTTCAAAACAGCTGATTATTCCCCGTCTTCTCTCCAGAAGTTCAAAACAGCTGATTATTCCCCTTCTTCCCTCCAGAAGTTCAAAACAGCTGATTATTCCCCTTCTTCCCTCCAGAAGTTCAAAACAGCTGATTATTCCCCTTCTTCCCTCCAGAAGTTCAAAACAGCTGATTATTCCCCTTCTTCCCTCCAGAAGTTCAAAACAGCTGATTATTCCCCGTCTTCTCTCCAGAAGTTCAAAACAGCTGATTATTCCCCTTCTTCTCTCCAGAAGTTCAAAACAGCTGATTATTCCCCTTCTTCCCTCCAGAAGTTCAAAACAGCTGATTATTCCCCTTCTTCCCTCCAGAAGTTCAAAACAGCTGATTATTCCCCTTCTTCCCTCCAGAAGTTCAAAACAGCTGATAATTCCCCGTCTTCCCTCCAGAAGTTCAAAACAGCTGATTATTCCCCTTCTTCCCTCCAGAAGTTCAAAACAGCTGATTATTCCCCGTCTTCTCTCCAGAAGTTCAAAACAGCTGATAATTCCCCGTCTTCCCTCCAGAAGTTCAAAACAGCTGATTATTCCCCTTCTTCCCTCCAGAAGTTCAAAACAGCTGATTATTCCCCTTCTTCCCTCCAGAAGTTCAAAACAGCTGATTATTCCCCTTCTTCCCTCCAGAAGTTCAAAACAGCTGATTATTCCCCTTCTTCCCTCCAGAAGTTCAAAACAGCTGTTTATTCCCCTTCTTCCCTCCAGAGGTTCAAGACAGCTGATTATTCCCCTTCTTCCCTCCAGAGGTTCAAGACAGCTGATTATTCCCCTTCTTCCCTCCAGAGGTTCAAGACAGCTGATTATTCCCCTTCTTCCCTCCAGAAGTTCAAAACAGCTGATTATTCCCCTTCTTCCCTCCAGAAGTTCAAAACAGCTGATTATTCCCCTTCTTCCCTCCAGAAGTTCAAAACAGCTGTTTATTCCCCTTCTTCCCTCCAGAGGTTCAAGACAGCTGATTATTCCCCTTCTTCCCTCCAGAGGTTCAAGACAGCTGATTATTCCCCTTCTTCCCTCCAGAGGTTCAAAACAGCTGTTCATTCCCCTTCTTCCCTCCAGAAGTTTAAAACAGCTGTTCATTCCCCTTCTTCCCTCCAGAAGTTTAAAACAGCTGTTCATTCCCCTTCTTCCCTCCAGAGGTTCAAAACAGCTGTTTATTCCCCTTCTTCCCTCCAGAAGTTTAAAACAGCTGCTCATTCCCCTTCTTCCCTCCAGAGGTTCAAAACAGCTGTTTATTCCCCTTCTTCCCTACAGAAGTTTAAAACAGCTGTTCATTCCCCTTCTTCCCTCCAGAGGTTCAAAACAGCTGTTTATTCCCCTTCTTCCCTCCAGAAGTTCAAGACAGCTGTTCATTCCCCTTCTTCCCTCCAGAGGTTCAAAACAGCTGTTTATTCCCCTTCTTCCCTACAGAAGTTCAAGACAGCTGTTTATTCCCCTTCTTCCCTCCAGAAGTTCAAAACAGCTGTTTATTCCCCTTCTTCCCTCCAGAAGTTTAAAACAGCTGTTCATTCCCCTTCTTCCCTCCAGAAGTTTAAAACAGCTGTTCATTCCCCTTCTTCCCTCCAGAAGTTTAAAACAGCTGTTCATTCCCCTTCTTCCCTCCAGAGGTTCAAAACAGCTGTTTATTCCCCTTCTTCCCTCCAGAGGTTCAAGACAGCTGATTATTCCCCTTCTTCCCTCCAGAGGTTCAAGACAGCTGATTATTCCCCTTCTTCCCTCCAGAAGTTCAAAACAGCTGATTATTCCCCTTCTTCCCTCCAGAAGTTCAAAACAGCTGATTATTCCCCTTCTTCCCTCCAGAAGTTCAAAACAGCTGTTTATTCCCCTTCTTCCCTCCAGAAGTTCAAAACAGCTGATTATTCCCCTTCTTCCCTCCAGAAGTTCAAAACAGCTGATTATTCCCCTTCTTCCCTCCAGAAGTTCAAAACAGCTGATTATTCCCCTTCTTCCCTCCAGAAGTTCAAAACAGCTGATTATTCCCCTTCTTCCCTCCAGAGGTTCAAGACAGCTGTTTATTCCCCTTCTTCCCTCCAGAAGTTCAAGACAGCTGTTTATTCCCCTTCTTCCCTCCAGAGGTTCAAGACAGCTGTTTATTCCCCTTCTTCCCTCCACAAGTTCAAGACAGCTGTTTATTCCCCTTCTTCCCTCCAGAAGTTCAAAACAGCTGTTCATTCCCCTTCTTCCCTCCAGAAGTTCAAGACAGCTGTTTATTCCCCTTCTTCCCTCCAGAAGTTCAAAACAGCTGTTCATTCCCCTTCTTCCCTCCAGAAGTTCAAAACAGCTGATTATTCCCCTTCTTCCCTCCAGAAGTTCAAAACAGCTGATTATTCCCCTTCTTCCCTCCAGAGGTTCAAGACAGCTGTTTATTCCCCTTCTTCCCTCCAGAAGTTCAAGACAGCTGTTTATTCCCCTTCTTCCCTCCAGAGGTTCAAGACAGCTGTTTATTCCCCTTCTTCCCTCCACAAGTTCAAGACAGCTGTTTATTCCCCTTCTTCCCTCCAGAAGTTCAAAACAGCTGTTCATTCCCCTTCTTCCCTCCAGAAGTTCAAGACAGCTGTTTATTCCCCTTCTTCCCTCCAGAAGTTTAAAACAGCTGATTATTCCCCTTCTTCCCTCCAGAAGTTCAAAACAGCTGATTATTCCCCTTCTTCCCTCCAGAAGTTCAAGACAGCTGATTATTCCCCTTCTTCCCTCCAGAAGTTCAAAACAGCTGATTATTCCCCTTCTTCTCTCCAGAAGTTCAAAACAGCTGATTATTCCCCTTCTTCCCTCCAGAAGTTTAAAACAGCTGATTATTCCCCTTCTTCCCTCCAGAAGTTCAAAACAGCTGATTATTCCCCTTCTTCCCTCCAGAAGTTCAAGACAGCTGATTATTCCCCTTCTTCCCTCCAGAAGTTCAAGACAGCTGATTATTCCCCTTCTTCCCTCCAGAAGTTCATATCAGCTGATTATTCCCCTTCTTCCCTCCAGAAGTTTAAAACAGCTGATTATTCCCCTTCTTCCCTCCAGAAGTTCATATCAGCTGATTATTCCCCTTCTTCCCTCCAGAAGTTCAAAACAGCTGATTATTCCCCTTCTTCCCTCCAGAAGTTTAAAACAGCTGATTATTCCCCTTCTTCCCTCCAGAAGTTCAAAACAGCTGATTATTCCCCTTCTTCTCTCCAGAAGTTCAAAACAGCTGATTATTCCCCTTCTTCCCTCCAGAAGTTTAAAACAGCTGATTATTCCCCTACTTCCCTCCAGAAGTTCAAAACAGCTGATTATTCCCCTTCTTCCCTCCAGAAGTTCAAAACAGCTGTTCATTCCCCTTCTTCCCTCCAGAAGTTTAAAACAGCTGTTCATTCCCCTTCTTCTCTCCAGAAGTTCAAAACAGCTGATTATTCCCCTTCTTCCCTCCAGAAGTTCAAAACAGCTGTTCATTCCCCTTCTTCCCTCCA
This sequence comes from Myxine glutinosa, assembly GCF_964187855.1. Lineage (NCBI taxonomy): Eukaryota > Metazoa > Chordata > Myxini > Myxiniformes > Myxinidae > Myxine > Myxine glutinosa. The sequence continues at coordinate 103,259 of NW_027616400.1, forward strand.
GAAGTTTAAAACAGCTGTTCATTCCCCTTCTTCCCTCCAGAAGTTTAAAACAGCTGTTCATTCCCCTTCTTCCCTCCAGAAGTTTAAAACAGCTGTTCATTCCCCTTCTTCCCTCCAGAAGTTTAAAACAGCTGTTCATTCCCCTTCTTCCCTCCAGAGGTTCAAAACAGCTGTTTATTCCCCTTCTTCCCTCCAGAAGTTTAAAACAGCTGCTCATTCCCCTTCTTCCCTCCAGAGGTTCAAAACAGCTGTTTATTCCCCTTCTTCCCTACAGAAGTTTAAAACAGCTGTTCATTCCCCTTCTTCCCTCCAGTGGTTCAAAACAGCTGTTTATTCCCCTTCTTCCCTCCAGAAGTTCAAGACAGCTGTTCATTCCCCTTCTTCCCTCCAGAGGTTCAAAACAGCTGTTTATTCCCCTTCTTCCCTACAGAAGTTCAAGACAGCTGTTTATTCCCCTTCTTCCCTCCAGAAGTTCAAAACAGCTGTTTATTCCCCTTCTTCCCTCCAGAAGTTTAAAACAGCTGTTCATTCCCCTTCTTCCCTCCAGAAGTTTAAAACAGCTGTTCATTCCCCTTCTTCCCTCCAGAAGTTTAAAACAGCTGTTCATTCCCCTTCTTCCCTCCAGAGGTTCAAAACAGCTGTTTATTCCCCTTCTTCCCTCCAGAAGTTTAAAACAGCTGCTCATTCCCCTTCTTCCCTCCAGAGGTTCAAAACAGCTGTTTATTCCCCTTCTTCCCTCCAGAGGTTCAAAACAGCTGTTTATTCCCCTTCTTCCCTACAGAAGTTCAAGACAGCTGTTTATTCCCCTTCTTCCCTCCAGAAGTTCAAGACAGCTGTTTATTCCCCTTCTTCCCTCCAGAAGTTCAAAACAGCTGTTTATTCCCCTTCTTCCCTCCAGAAGTTTAAAACAGCTGCTCATTCCCCTTCTTCCCTCCAGAGGTTCAAAACAGCTGTTTATTCCCCTTCTTCCCTCCAGAGGTTCAAAACAGCTGTTCATTCCCCTTCTTCCCTCCAGAGGTTCAAAACAGCTGTTTATTCCCCTTCTTCCCTCCAGAGGTTCAAAACAGCTGTTTATTCCCCTTCTTCCCTACAGAAGTTCAAGACAGCTGTTTATTCCCCATCTTCTCTCCAGAGGTTCAAAACAGCTGTTTATTCCCCTTCTTCCCTCCAGAAGTTCAAAACAGCTGATAATTCCCCTTCTTCCCTCCAGAAGTTCAAAACAGCTGATTATTCCCCTTCTTCCCTCCAGAGGTTCAAAACAGCTGATTATTCCCCTTCTTCCCTCCAGAAGTTCAAAACAGCTGATTATTCCCCTGCTTCTCTCCAGAAGTTCAAAACAGCTGATTATTCCCCTTCTTCCCTCCAGAAGTTTAAAACAGCTGATTATTCCCCTTCTTCCCTCCAGAAGTTCAAAACAGCTGATTATTCCCCTTCTTCTCTCCAGAAGTTCAAAACAGCTGATTATTCCCCTTCTTCCCTCCAGAAGTTTAAAACAGCTGATTATTCCCCTTCTTCCCTCCAGAAGTTCAAAACAGCTGATTATTCCCCTTCTTCCCTCCAGAAGTTCAAGACAGCTGATTATTCCCCTTCTTCCCTCCAGAAGTTCAAAACAGCTGATTATTCCCCTTCTTCTCTCCAGAAGTTCAAAACAGCTGATTATTCCCCTTCTTCCCTCCAGAAGTTTAAAACAGCTGATTATTCCCCTTCTTCCCTCCAGAAGTTCAAAACAGCTGATTATTCCCCTTCTTCCCTCCAGAAGTTCAAGACAGCTGATTATTCCCCTTCTTCCCTCCAGAAGTTCATATCAGCTGATTATTCCCCTTCTTCCCTCCAGAAGTTTAAAACAGCTGATTATTCCCCCTCTTCTCTCCAGAAGTTCATATCAGCTGATTATTCCCCTTCTTCCCTCCAGAAGTTTAAAACAGATGATTATTCCCCTTCTTCTCTCCAGAAGTTCAAAACAGCTGATTATTCCCCTTCTTCCCTCCAGAAGTTCAAAACAGCTGATTATTCCCCTTCTTCCCTCCAGAAGTTTAAAACAGCTGATTATTCCCCTTCTTCCCTCCAGAAGTTCAAAACAGCTGATTATTCCCCTTCTTCTCTCCAGAAGTTCAAAACAGCTGATTATTCCCCTTCTTCCCTCCAGAAGTTTAAAACAGCTGATTATTCCCCTTCTTCCCTCCAGAAGTTTAAAACAGCTGTTCATTCCCCTTCTTCTCTCCAGAAGTTCAAAACAGCTGATTATTCCCCTTCTTCCCTCCAGAAGTTCAAAACAGCTGTTCATTCCCCTTCTTCCCTCCAGAAGTTTAAAACAGCTGTTCATTCCCCTTCTTCCCTCCAGAAGTTTAAAACAGCTGTTCATTCCCCTTCTTCCCTCCAGAAGTTTAAAACAGCTGTTCATTCCCCTTCTTCCCTCCAGAAGTTTAAAACAGCTGTTCATTCCCCTTCTTCCCTCCAGAGGTTCAAAACAGCTGTTTATTCCCCTTCTTCCCTCCAGAAGTTTAAAACAGCTGTTTATTCCCCTTCTTCCCTCCAGAAGTTCAAAACAGCTGATTATTCCCCTTCTTCCCTCCAGAAGTTCAAAACAGCTGATAATTCCCCTTCTTCCCTCCAGAAGTTCAAAACAGCTGATAATTCCCCTCTTCTCTCCAGAAGTTCAAAACAGCTGATTATTCCCCTTCTTCCCTCCAGAAGTTCAAAACAGCTGATTATTCCCCTGCTTCTCTCCAGAAGTTCAAAACAGCTGTTTATTCCCCTTCTTCCCTCCAGAAGTTCAAAACAGCTGATTATTCCCCTGCTTCTCTCCAGAAGTTCAAAACAGCTGTTTATTCCCCTTCTTCCCTCCAGAAGTTCAAAACAGCTGTTTATTCCCCTCTTCCCTCCAGAAGTTCAAAACAGCTGATAATTCCCCGTCTTCTCTCCAGAAGTTCAAAACAGCTGATTATTCCCCTTCTTCCCTCCAGAAGTTCAAAACAGCTGATTATTCCCCTGCTTCTCTCCAGAAGTTCAAAACAGCTGATTATTCCCCTTCTTCCCTCCAGAAGTTCAAAACAGCTGATTATTCCCCTTCTTCCCTCCAGAAGTTCAAAACAGCTGATTATTCCCCTTCTTCCCTCCAGAAGTTCAAAACAGCTGATAATTCCCCGTCTTCCCTCCAGAAGTTCAAAACAGCTGATTATTCCCCTTCTTCCCTCCAGAAGTTCAAAACAGCTGATAATTCCCCGTCTTCCCTCCAGAAGTTCAAAACAGCTGATTATTCCCCTTCTTCCCTCCAGAAGTTCAAAACAGCTGATTATTCCCCTTCTTCCCTCCAGAAGTTCAAAACAGCTGATTATTCCCCTTCTTCCCTCCAGAAGTTCAAAACAGCTGATTATTCCCCTTCTTCCCTCCAGAAGTTCAAAACAGCTGATAATTCCCCGTCTTCTCTCCAGAAGTTCAAAACAGCTGATTATTCCCCTTCTTCCCTCCAGAAGTTCAAAACAGCTGATTATTCCCCTTCTTCCCTCCAGAAGTTCAAAACAGCTGATAATTCCCCGTCTTCCCTCCAGAAGTTCAAAACAGCTGATTATTCCCCTTCTTCCCTCCAGAAGTTCAAAACAGCTGATTATTCCCCTTCTTCCCTCCAGAAGTTCAAAACAGCTGATTATTCCCCTTCTTCCCTCCAGAAGTTCAAAACAGCTGATAATTCCCCGTCTTCCCTCCAGAAGTTCAAAACAGCTGATTATTCCCCTTCTTCCCTCCAGAAGTTCAAAACAGCTGATAATTCCCCGTCTTCCCTCCAGAAGTTCAAAACAGCTGATTATTCCCCTTCTTCCCTCCAGAAGTTCAAAACAGCTGATTATTCCCCTTCTTCCCTCCAGAAGTTCAAAACAGCTGATTATTCCCCTTCTTCCCTCCAGAAGTTCAAAACAGCTGATTATTCCCCTTCTTCCCTCCAGAAGTTCAAGACAGCTGATTATTCCCCTTCTTCCCTCCAGAAGTTCAAAACAGCTGATTATTCCCCTTCTTCCCTCCAGAAGTTCAAAACAGCTGATTATTCCCCTTCTTCCCTCCAGAAGTTCAAAACAGCTGTTTATTCCCCTTCTTCCCTCCAGAGGTTCAAGACAGCTGATTATTCCCCTTCTTCCCTCCAGAGGTTCAAGACAGCTGTTTATTCCCCTTCTTCCCTCCAGAGGTTCAAGACAGCTGATTATTCCCCTTCTTCCCTCCAGAGGTTCAAGACAGCTGATTATTCCCCTTCTTCCCTCCAGAAGTTCAAAACAGCTGATTATTCCCCTTCTTCCCTCCAGAAGTTCAAAACAGCTGATTATTCCCCTTCTTCCCTCCAGAAGTTCAAAACAGCTGTTTATTCCCCTTCTTCCCTCCAGAAGTTCAAAACAGCTGATTATTCCCCTTCTTCCCTCCAGAAGTTCAAAACAGCTGATTATTCCCCTTCTTCCCTCCAGAAGTTCAAAACAGCTGATTATTCCCCTTCTTCCCTCCAGAAGTTCAAGACAGCTGTTTATTCCCCTTCTTCCCTCCAGAGGTTCAAGACAGCTGTTTATTCCCCTTCTTCCCTCCACAAGTTCAAGACAGCTGTTTATTCCCCTTCTTCCCTCCAGAAGTTCAAAACAGCTGTTCATTCCCCTTCTTCCCTCCAGAAGTTCAAGACAGCTGTTTATTCCCCTTCTTCCCTCCAGAAGTTCAAAACAGCTGTTCATTCCCCTTCTTCCCTCCAGAAGTTCAAAACAGCTGTTTATTCCCCTTCTTCGCTCCAGAAGTTCAAAACAGCTGTTCATTCCCCTTCTTCCCTCCAGAGGTTCAAGACAGCTGTTCATTCCCCTTCTTCCCTCCAGAAGTTCAAGACAGCTGTTCATTCCCCTTCTTCCCTCCAGAAGTTCAAAAAAGCTGTTTATTCCCCTTCTTCCCTCCAGAAGTTCAAAACAGCTGTTCATTCCCCTTCTTCCCTCCAGAGGTTCAAAACAGCTGTTCATTCCCCTTCTTCCCTCCAGAAATTCAAAACAGCTGATTATTCCCCTTCTTCCCTCCAGAAGTTTAAAACAGCTGCTCATTCCCCTTCTTCCCTCCAGAAGTTTAAAACAGCTGATTATTCCCCTTCTTCCCTCCAGAGGTTTAAAACAGCTGTTCATTCCCCTTCTTCCCTCCAGAAGTTCAAAACAGCTGCTCATTCCCCTTCTTCCCTCCAGAAGTTCAAAACAGCTGCTCATTCCCCTTCTTCCCTCCAGAAGTTCAAGACAGCTGCTCATTCCCCTTCTTCCCTCCAGAAGTTCAAAACAGCTGTTTATTCCCCTTCTTCCCTCCAGAAGTTCAAGACAGCTGCTCATTCCCCTTCTTCCCTCCAGAAGTTCAAAACAGCTGCTCATTCCCCTTCTTCCCTCCAGAAGTTCAAAACAGCTGCTTATTCCCCCTCTTCTCTCCAGAAGTTCAAGACAGCTGCTCATTCCCCTTCTTCTCTCCAGAAGTTCAAAACAGCTGATTATTCCCCTTCTTCCCTCCAGAAGTTCAAAACAGCTGATTATTCCCCTTCTTCCCTCCAGAAGTTCAAAACAGCTGATTATTCCCCTGCTTCTCTCCAGAAGTTCAAAACAGCTGTTTATTCCCCTTCTTCCCTCCAGAAGTTCAAAACAGCTGATTATTCCCCTGCTTCTCTCCAGAAGTTCAAAACAGCTGTTTATTCCCCTTCTTCCCTCCAGAAGTTCAAAACAGCTGATTATTCCCCTGCTTCTCTCCAGAAGTTCAAAACAGCTGTTTATTCCCCTTCTTCCCTCCAGAAGTTCAAAACAGCTGATTATTCCCCTGCTTCTCTCCAGAAGTTCAAAACAGCTGTTTATTCCCCTCTTCCCTCCAGAAGTTCAAAACAGCTGATAATTCCCCGTCTTCTCTCCAGAAGTTCAAAACAGCTGATTATTCCCCTTCTTCCCTCCAGAAGTTCAAAACAGCTGATTATTCCCCTGCTTCTCTCCAGAAGTTCAAAACAGCTGATTATTCCCCTTCTTCCCTCCAGAAGTTCAAAACAGCTGATTATTCCCCTTCTTCCCTCCAGAAGTTCAAAACAGCTGATTATTCCCCTTCTTCCCTCCAGAAGTTCAAAACAGCTGATTATTCCCCTTCTTCCCTCCAGAAGTTCAAAACAGCTGATTATTCCCCTTCTTCCCTCCAGAAGTTCAAAACAGCTGTTTATTCCCCTTCTTCCCTCCAGAGGTTCAAGACAGCTGATTATTCCCCTTCTTCCCTCCAGAGGTTCAAGACAGCTGATTATTCCCCTTCTTCCCTCCAGAAGTTCAAAACAGCTGATTATTCCCCTTCTTCCCTCCAGAAGTTCAAAACAGCTGATTATTCCCCTTCTTCCCTCCAGAAGTTCAAAACAGCTGTTTATTCCCCTTCTTCCCTCCAGAGGTTCAAGACAGCTGATTATTCCCCTTCTTCCCTCCAGAGGTTCAAGACAGCTGATTATTCCCCTTCTTCCCTCCAGAGGTTCAAAACAGCTGTTCATTCCCCTTCTTCCCTCCAGAAGTTTAAAACAGCTGTTCATTCCCCTTCTTCCCTCCAGAAGTTTAAAACAGCTGTTCATTCCCCTTCTTCCCTCCAGAGGTTCAAAACAGCTGTTTATTCCCCTTCTTCCCTCCAGAAGTTTAAAACAGCTGCTCATTCCCCTTCTTCCCTCCAGAGGTTCAAAACAGCTGTTTATTCCCCTTCTTCCCTACAGAAGTTTAAAACAGCTGTTCATTCCCCTTCTTCCCTCCAGAGGTTCAAAACAGCTGTTTATTCCCCTTCTTCCCTCCAGAAGTTCAAGACAGCTGTTCATTCCCCTTCTTCCCTCCAGAGGTTCAAAACAGCTGTTTATTCCCCTTCTTCCCTACAGAAGTTCAAGACAGCTGTTTATTCCCCTTCTTCCCTCCAGAAGTTCAAAACAGCTGTTTATTCCCCTTCTTCCCTCCAGAAGTTTAAAACAGCTGTTCATTCCCCTTCTTCCCTCCAGAAGTTTAAAACAGCTGTTCATTCCCCTTCTTCCCTCCAGAAGTTTAAAACAGCTGTTCATTCCCCTTCTTCCCTCCAGAGGTTCAAAACAGCTGTTTATTCCCCTTCTTCCCTCCAGAAGTTTAAAACAGCTGCTCATTCCCCTTCTTCCCTCCAGAGGTTCAAAACAGCTGTTTATTCCCCTTCTTCCCTCCAGAGGTTCAAGACAGCTGATTATTCCCCTTCTTCCCTCCAGAGGTTCAAGACAGCTGATTATTCCCCTTCTTCCCTCCAGAAGTTCAAAACAGCTGATTATTCCCCTTCTTCCCTCCAGAAGTTCAAAACAGCTGATTATTCCCCTTCTTCCCTCCAGAAGTTCAAAACAGCTGTTTATTCCCCTTCTTCCCTCCAGAAGTTCAAAACAGCTGATTATTCCCCTTCATCCCTCCAGAAGTTCAAAACAGCTGATTATTCCCCTTCTTCCCTCCAGAAGTTCAAAACAGCTGATTATTCCCCTTCTTCCCTCCAGAAGTTCAAAACAGCTGATTATTCCCCTTCTTCCCTCCAGAGGTTCAAGACAGCTGTTTATTCCCCTTCTTCCCTCCAGAAGTTCAAGACAGCTGTTTATTCCCCTTCTTCCCTCCAGAGGTTCAAGACAGCTGTTTATTCCCCTTCTTCCCTCCACAAGTTCAAGACAGCTGTTTATTCCCCTTCTTCCCTCCAGAAGTTCAAAACAGCTGTTCATTCCCCTTCTTCCCTCCAGAAGTTCAAGACAGCTGTTTATTCCCCTTCTTCCCTCCAGAAGTTCAAAACAGCTGTTCATTCCCCTTCTTCCCTCCAGAAGTTCAAAACAGCTGATTATTCCCCTTCTTCCCTCCAGAAGTTCAAAACAGCTGATTATTCCCCTTCTTCCCTCCAGAGGTTCAGGACAGCTGTTTATTCCCCTTCTTCCCTCCAGAAGTTCAAGACAGCTGTTTATTCCCCTTCTTCCCTCCAGAGGTTCAAGACAGCTGTTTATTCCCCTTCTTCCCTCCACAAGTTCAAGACAGCTGTTTATTCCCCTTCTTCCCTCCAGAAGTTCAAAACAGCTGTTCATTCCCCTTCTTCCCTCCAGAAGTTCAAGACAGCTGTTTATTCCCCTTCTTCCCTCCAGAAGTTTAAAACAGCTGATTATTCCCCTTCTTCCCTCCAGAAGTTCAAAACAGCTGATTATTCCCCTTCTTCCCTCCAGAAGTTCAAGACAGCTGATTATTCCCCTTCTTCCCTCCAGAAGTTCAAAACAGCTGATTATTCCCCTTCTTCTCTCCAGAAGTTCAAAACAGCTGATTATTCCCCTTCTTCCCTCCAGAAGTTTAAAACAGCTGATTATTCCCCTTCTTCCCTCCAGAAGTTCAAAACAGCTGATTATTCCCCTTCTTCCCTCCAGAAGTTCAAGACAGCTGATTATTCCCCTTCTTCCCTCCAGAAGTTCATATCAGCTGATTATTCCCCTTCTTCCCTCCAGAAGTTTAAAACAGCTGATTATTCCCCTTCTTCCCTCCAGAAGTTCATATCAGCTGATTATTCCCCTTCTTCCCTCCAGAAGTTCAAAACAGCTGATTATTCCCCTTCTTCCCTCCAGAAGTTTAAAACAGCTGATTATTCCCCTTCTTCCCTCCAGAAGTTCAAAACAGCTGATGATTCCCCTCTTCTCTCCAGAAGTTCAAAACAGCTGATTATTCCCCTTCTTCTCTCCAGAAGTTCAAAACAGCTGATTATTCCCCTTCTTCCCTCCAGAAGTTTAAAACAGCTGATTATTCCCCTACTTCCCTCCAGAAGTTCAAAACAGCTGATTATTCCCCTTCTTCCCTCCAGAAGTTCAAAACAGCTGTTCATTCCCCTTCTTCCCTCCAGAAGTTTAAAACAGCTGTTCATTCCCCTTCTTCTCTCCAGAAGTTCAAAACAGCTGATTATTCCCCTTCTTCCCTCCAGAAGTTCAAAACAGCTGTTCATTCCCCTTCTTCCCTCCAGAAGTTTAAAACAGCTGTTCATTCCCCTTCTTCCCTCCAGAAGTTTAAAACAGCTGTTCATTCCCCTTCTTCCCTCCAGAAGTTTAAAACAGCTGTTCATTCCCCTTCTTCCCTCCAGAAGTTTAAAACAGCTGTTCATTCCCCTTCTTCCCTCCAGAGGTTCAAAACAGCTGTTTATTCCCCTTCTTCCCTCCAGAAGTTTAAAACAGCTGCTCATTCCCCTTCTTCCCTCCAGAGGTTCAAAACAGCTGTTTATTCCCCTTCTTCCCTACAGAAGTTTAAAACAGCTGTTCATTCCCCTTCTTCCCTCCAGAGGTTCAAAACAGCTGTTTATTCCCCTTCTTCCCTCCAGAAGTTCAAGACAGCTGTTCATTCCCCTTCTTCCCTCCAGAGGTTCAAAACAGCTGTTTATTCCCCTTCTTCCCTACAGAAGTTCAAGACAGCTGTTTATTCCCCTTCTTCCCTCCAGAAGTTCAAAACAGCTGTTTATTCCCCTTCTTCCCTCCAGAAGTTTAAAACAGCTGTTCATTCCCCTTCTTCCCTCCAGAAGTTTAAAACAGCTGTTCATTCCCCTTCTTCCCTCCAGAAGTTTAAAACAGCTGTTCATTCCCCTTCTTCCCTCCAGAGGTTCAAAACAGCTGTTTATTCCCCTTCTTCCCTCCAGAAGTTTAAAACAGCTGCTCATTCCCCTTCTTCCCTCCAGAGGTTCAAAACAGCTGTTTATTCCCCTTCTTCCCTCCAGAGGTTCAAAACAGCTGTTTATTCCCCTTCTTCCCTACAGAAGTTCAAGACAGCTGTTTATTCCCCTTCTTCCCTCCAGAAGTTCAAGACAGCTGTTTATTCCCCTTCTTCCCTCCAGAAGTTCAAAACAGCTGTTTATTCCCCTTCTTCCCTCCAGAAGTTTAAAACAGCTGCTCATTCCCCTTCTTCCCTCCAGAGGTTCAAAACAGCTGTTTATTCCCCTTCTTCCCTCCAGAGGTTCAAAACAGCTGTTCATTCCCCTTCTTCCCTCCAGAGGTTCAAAACAGCTGTTTATTCCCCTTCTTCCCTCCAGAGGTTCAAAACAGCTGTTTATTCCCCTTCTTCCCTACAGAAGTTCAAGACAGCTGTTTATTCCCCATCTTCTCTCCAGAGGTTCAAAACAGCTGTTTATTCCCCTTCTTCCCTCCAGAAGTTCAAAACAGCTGATAATTCCCCTTCTTCCCTCCAGAAGTTCAAAACAGCTGATTATTCCCCTTCTTCCCTCCAGAGGTTCAAAACAGCTGATTATTCCCCTTCTTCCCTCCAGAAGTTCAAAACAGCTGATTATTCCCCTGCTTCTCTCCAGAAGTTCAAAACAGCTGATTATTCCCCTTCTTCCCTCCAGAAGTTTAAAACAGCTGATTATTCCCCTTCTTCCCTCCAGAAGTTCAAAACAGCTGATTATTCCCCTTCTTCTCTCCAGAAGTTCAAAACAGCTGATTATTCCCCTTCTTCCCTCCAGAAGTTTAAAACAGCTGATTATTCCCCTTCTTCCCTCCAGAAGTTCAAAACAGCTGATTATTCCCCTTCTTCCCTCCAGAAGTTCAAGACAGCTGATTATTCCCCTTCTTCCCTCCAGAAGTTCAAAACAGCTGATTATTCCCCTTCTTCTCTCCAGAAGTTCAAAACAGCTGATTATTCCCCTTCTTCCCTCCAGAAGTTTAAAACAGCTGATTATTCCCCTTCTTCCCTCCAGAAGTTCAAAACAGCTGATTATTCCCCTTCTTCCCTCCAGAAGTTCAAGACAGCTGATTATTCCCCTTCTTCCCTCCAGAAGTTCATATCAGCTGATTATTCCCCTTCTTCCCTCCAGAAGTTTAAAACAGCTGATTATTCCCCCTCTTCCCTCCAGAAGTTCATATCAGCTGATTATTCCCCTTCTTCCCTCCAGAAGTTTAAAACAGCTGATTATTCCCCTTCTTCCCTCCAGAAGTTCATATCAGCTGATTATTCCCCTTCTTCCCTCCAGAAGTTTAAAACAGCTGATTATTCCCCTTCTTCCCTCCAGAAGTTTAAAACAGATGATTATTCCCCTTCTTCTCTCCAGAAGTTCAAAACAGCTGATTATTCCCCTTCTTCCCTCCAGAAGTTCAAAACAGCTGATTATTCCCCTTCTTCCCTCCAGAAGTTTAAAACAGCTGATTATTCCCCTTCTTCCCTCCAGAAGTTCAAAACAGCTGATTATTCCCCTTCTTCTCTCCAGAAGTTCAAAACAGCTGATTATTCCCCTTCTTCCCTCCAGAAGTTTAAAACAGCTGATTATTCCCCTTCTTCCCTCCAGAAGTTTAAAACAGCTGTTCATTCCCCTTCTTCTCTCCAGAAGTTCAAAACAGCTGATTATTCCCCTTCTTCCCTCCAGAAGTTCAAAACAGCTGTTCATTCCCCTTCTTCCCTCCAGAAGTTTAAAACAGCTGTTCATTCCCCTTCTTCCCTCCAGAAGTTTAAAACAGCTGTTCATTCCCCTTCTTCCCTCCAGAAGTTTAAAACAGCTGTTCATTCCCCTTCTTCCCTCCAGAAGTTTAAAACAGCTGTTCATTCCCCTTCTTCCCTCCAGAGGTTCAAAACAGCTGTTTATTCCCCTTCTTCCCTCCAGAAGTTTAAAACAGCTGTTTATTCCCCTTCTTCCCTCCAGAAGTTCAAAACAGCTGATTATTCCCCTTCTTCCCTCCAGAAGTTCAAAACAGCTGATAATTCCCCTTCTTCCCTCCAGAAGTTCAAAACAGCTGATAATTCCCCTCTTCTCTCCAGAAGTTCAAAACAGCTGATTATTCCCCTTCTTCCCTCCAGAAGTTCAAAACAGCTGATTATTCCCCTGCTTCTCTCCAGAAGTTCAAAACAGCTGTTTATTCCCCTTCTTCCCTCCAGAAGTTCAAAACAGCTGATTATTCCCCTGCTTCTCTCCAGAAGTTCAAAACAGCTGTTTATTCCCCTTCTTCCCTCCAGAAGTTCAAAACAGCTGTTTATTCCCCTCTTCCCTCCAGAAGTTCAAAACAGCTGATAATTCCCCGTCTTCTCTCCAGAAGTTCAAAACAGCTGATTATTCCCCTTCTTCCCTCCAGAAGTTCAAAACAGCTGATTATTCCCCTTCTTCCCTCCAGAAGTTCAAAACAGCTGATTATTCCCCTTCTTCCCTCCAGAAGTTCAAAACAGCTGATAATTCCCCGTCTTCCCTCCAGAAGTTCAAAACAGCTGATTATTCCCCGTCTTCTCTCCAGAAGTTCAAAACAGCTGATTATTCCCCGTCTTCTCTCCAGAAGTTCAAAACAGCTGATTATTCCCCTTCTTCCCTCCAGAAGTTCAAAACAGCTGATTATTCCCCGTCTTCTCTCCAGAAGTTCAAAACAGCTGATTATTCCCCTTCTTCCCTCCAGAAGTTCAAAACAGCTGATTATTCCCCTTCTTCCCTCCAGAAGTTCAAAACAGCTGATTATTCCCCTTCTTCCCTCCAGAAGTTCAAAACAGCTGATTATTCCCCGTCTTCCCTCCAGAAGTTCAAAACAGCTGATTATTCCCCTTCTTCCCTCCAGAAGTTCAAAACAGCTGATTATTCCCCTTCTTCCCTCCAGAAGTTCAAGACAGCTGATTATTCCCCTTCTTCCCTCCAGAAGTTCAAAACAGCTGATTATTCCCCGTCTTCTCTCCAGAAGTTCAAAACAGCTGATTATTCCCCTTCTTCCCTCCAGAAGTTCAAAACAGCTGATTATTCCCCGTCTTCTCTCCAGAAGTTCAAAACAGCTGATTATTCCCCGTCTTCCCTCCAGAAGTTCAAAACAGCTGATTATTCCCCTTCTTCCCTCCAGAAGTTCAAAACAGCTGATTATTCCCCTTCTTCCCTCCAGAAGTTCAAAACAGCTGATTATTCCCCTTCTTCCCTCCAGAAGTTCAAAACAGCTGATTATTCCCCGTCTTCCCTCCAGAAGTTCAAAACAGCTGATTATTCCCCTTCTTCCCTCCAGAAGTTCAAAACAGCTGATTATTCCCCTTCTTCCCTCCAGAAGTTCAAGACAGCTGATTATTCCCCTTCTTCCCTCCAGAAGTTCAAAACAGCTGATTATTCCCCGTCTTCTCTCCAGAAGTTCAAAACAGCTGATTATTCCCCTTCTTCCCTCCAGAAGTTCAAAACAGCTGATTATTCCCCTTCTTCCCTCCAGAAGTTCAAAACAGCTGATTATTCCCCTTCTTCCCTCCAGAAGTTCAAAACAGCTGATTATTCCCCTTCTTCCCTCCAGAAGTTCAAAACAGCTGTTTATTCCCCTTCTTCCCTCCAGAGGTTCAAGACAGCTGATTATTCCCCTTCTTCCCTCCAGAGGTTCAAGACAGCTGATTATTCCCCTTCTTCCCTCCAGAGGTTCAAGACAGCTGATTATTCCCCTTCTTCCCTCCAGAAGTTCAAAACAGCTGATTATTCCCCTTCTTCCCTCCAGAAGTTCAAAACAGCTGATTATTCCCCTTCTTCCCTCCAGAAGTTCAAAACAGCTGTTTATTCCCCTTCTTCCCTCCAGAAGTTCAAAACAGCTGATTATTCCCCTTCTTCCCTCCAGAAGTTCAAAACAGCTGATTATTCCCCTTCTTCCCTCCAGAGGTTCAAGACAGCTGATTATTCCCCTTCTTCCCTCCAGAGGTTCAAGACAGCTGTTTATTCCCCTTCTTCCCTCCAGAGGTTCAAGACAGCTGATTATTCCCCTTCTTCCCTCCAGAGGTTCAAGACAGCTGATTATTCCCCTTCTTCCCTCCAGAAGTTCAAAACAGCTGATTATTCCCCTTCTTCCCTCCAGAAGTTCAAAACAGCTGATTATTCCCCTTCTTCCCTCCAGAAGTTCAAAACAGCTGTTTATTCCCCTTCTTCCCTCCAGAAGTTCAAAACAGCTGATTATTCCCCTTCTTCCCTCCAGAAGTTCAAAACAGCTGATTATTCCCCTTCTTCCCTCCAGAAGTTCAAAACAGCTGATTATTCCCCTTCTTCCCTCCAGAAGTTCAAGACAGCTGTTTATTCCCCTTCTTCCCTCCAGAGGTTCAAGACAGCTGTTTATTCCCCTTCTTCCCTCCACAAGTTCAAGACAGCTGTTTATTCCCCTTCTTCCCTCCAGAAGTTCAAAACAGCTGTTCATTCCCCTTCTTCCCTCCAGAAGTTCAAGACAGCTGTTTATTCCCCTTCTTCCCTCCAGAAGTTCAAAACAGCTGTTTATTCCCCTTCTTCCCTCCAGAAGTTCAAAACAGCTGTTCATTCCCCTTCTTCCCTCCAGAAGTTCAAAACAGCTGTTCATTCCCCTTCTTCCCTCCAGAGGTTCAAGACAGCTGTTCATTCCCCTTCTTCCCTCCAGAAGTTCAAGACAGCTGTTCATTCCCCTTCTTCCCTCCAGAAGTTCAAAAAAGCTGTTTATTCCCCTTCTTCCCTCCAGAAGTTCAAAACAGCTGTTCATTCCCCTTCTTCCCTCCAGAGGTTCAAGACAGCTGTTCATTCCCCTTCTTCCCTCCAGAAATTCAAAACAGCTGATTATTCCCCTTCTTCCCTCCAGAAGTTTAAAACAGCTGCTCATTCCCCTTCTTCCCTCCAGAAGTTTAAAACAGCTGATTATTCCCCTTCTTCCCTCCAGAGGTTTAAAACAGCTGTTCATTCCCCTTCTTCCCTCCAGAAGTTCAAAACAGCTGCTCATTCCCCTTCTTCCCTCCAGAAGTTCAAAACAGCTGCTCATTCCCCTTCTTCCCTCCAGAAGTTCAAGACAGCTGCTCATTCCCCTTCTTCCCTCCAGAAGTTCAAAACAGCTGTTTATTCCCCTTCTTCCCTCCAGAAGTTCAAGACAGCTGCTCATTCCCCTTCTTCCCTCCAGAAGTTCAAAACAGCTGCTCATTCCCCTTCTTCCCTCCAGAAGTTCAAAACAGCTGCTTATTCCCCCTCTTCTCTCCAGAAGTTCAAGACAGCTGCTCATTCCCCTTCTTCTCTCCAGAAGTTCAAAACAGCTGATTATTCCCCTTCTTCCCTCCAGAAGTTCAAAACAGCTGATTATTCCCCTTCTTCCCTCCAGAAGTTCAAAACAGCTGATTATTCCCCTGCTTCTCTCCAGAAGTTCAAAACAGCTGTTTATTCCCCTTCTTCCCTCCAGAAGTTCAAAACAGCTGTTTATTCCCCTCTTCCCTCCAGAAGTTCAAAACAGCTGATAATTCCCCGTCTTCTCTCCAGAAGTTCAAAACAGCTGATTATTCCCCTTCTTCCCTCCAGAAGTTCAAAACAGCTGATTATTCCCCTGCTTCTCTCCAGAAGTTCAAAACAGCTGATTATTCCCCTTCTTCCCTCCAGAAGTTCAAAACAGCTGATTATTCCCCTTCTTCCCTCCAGAAGTTCAAAACAGCTGATTATTCCCCTTCTTCCCTCCAGAAGTTCAAAACAGCTGATAATTCCCCGTCTTCTCTCCAGAAGTTCAAAACAGCTGATTATTCCCCTTCTTCCCTCCAGAAGTTCAAAACAGCTGATTATTCCCCTTCTTCCCTCCAGAAGTTCAAAACAGCTGATAATTCCCCGTCTTCCCTCCAGAAGTTCAAAACAGCTGATTATTCCCCTTCTTCCCTCCAGAAGTTCAAAACAGCTGATTATTCCCCGTCTTCTCTCCAGAAGTTCAAAACAGCTGATTATTCCCCTTCTTCCCTCCAGAAGTTCAAAACAGCTGATTATTCCCCTTCTTCCCTCCAGAAGTTCAAAACAGCTGATTATTCCCCTTCTTCCCTCCAGAAGTTCAAAACAGCTGATTATTCCCCTTCTTCCCTCCAGAAGTTCAAGACAGCTGATTATTCCCCTTCTTCCCTCCAGAGGTTCAAAACAGCTGTTTATTCCCCTTCTTCCCTCCAGAGGTTCAAGACAGCTGATTATTCCCCTTCTTCCCTCCAGAGGTTCAAGACAGCTGATTATTCCCCTTCTTCCCTCCAGAGGTTCAAAACAGCTGATTATTCCCCTTCTTCTCTCCAGAAGTTCAAAACAGCTGATTATTCCCCTTCTTCCCTCCAGAAGTTCAAAACAGCTGATTATTCCCCTTCTTCCCTCCAGAAGTTCAAAACAGCTGATTATTCCCCTTCTTCCCTCCAGAAGTTCAAAACAGCTGATTATTCCCCTTCTTCCCTCCAGAAGTTCAAAACAGCTGATTATTCCCCTTCTTCCCTCCAGAAGTTCAAGACAGCTGATTATTCCCCTTCTTCCCTCCAGAGGTTCAAAACAGCTGTTTATTCCCCTTCTTCCCTCCAGAGGTTCAAGACAGCTGATTATTCCCCTTCTTCCCTCCAGAGGTTCAAGACAGCTGATTATTCCCCTTCTTCCCTCCAGAGGTTCAAAACAGCTGATTATTCCCCTTCTTCTCTCCAGAAGTTCAAAACAGCTGATTATTCCCCTTCTTCCCTCCAGAAGTTCAAAACAGCTGATTATTCCCCTTCTTCCCTCCAGAAGTTCAAAACAGCTGATTATTCCCCTTCTTCCCTCCAGAAGTTCAAAACAGCTGATTATTCCCCTTCTTCCCTCCAGAAGTTCAAAACAGCTGTTTATTCCCCTTCTTCCCTCCAGAGGTTCAAGACAGCTGATTATTCCCCTTCTTCCCTCCAGAGGTTCAAGACAGCTGTTTATTCCCCTTCTTCCCTCCAGAGGTTCAAGACAGCTGATTATTCCCCTTCTTCCCTCCAGAGGTTCAAGACAGCTGATTATTCCCCTTCTTCCCTCCAGAAGTTCAAAACAGCTGATTATTCCCCTTCTTCCCTCCAGAAGTTCAAAACAGCTGATTATTCCCCTTCTTCCCTCCAGAAGTTCAAAACAGCTGTTTATTCCCCTTCTTCCCTCCAGAAGTTCAAAACAGCTGATTATTCCCCTTCTTCCCTCCAGAAGTTCAAAACAGCTGATTATTCCCCTTCTTCCCTCCAGAAGTTCAAAACAGCTGATTATTCCCCTTCTTCCCTCCAGAAGTTCAAAACAGCTGATTATTCCCCTTCTTCCCTCCAGAGGTTCAAGACAGCTGTTTATTCCCCTTCTTCCCTCCAGAAGTTCAAGACAGCTGTTTATTCCCCTTCTTCCCTCCAGAGGTTCAAGACAGCTGTTTATTCCCCTTCTTCCCTCCACAAGTTCAAGACAGCTGTTTATTCCCCTTCTTCCCTCCAGAAGTTCAAAACAGCTGTTCATTCCCCTTCTTCCCTCCAGAAGTTCAAGACAGCTGTTTATTCCCCTTCTTCCCTCCAGAAGTTCAAAACAGCTGTTCATTCCCCTTCTTCCCTCCAGAAGTTCAAAACAGCTGTTCATTCCCCTTCTTCCCTCCAGAGGTTCAAGACAGCTGTTCATTCCCCTTCTTCCCTCCAGAAGTTCAAGACAGCTGTTCATTCCCCTTCTTCCCTCCAGAAGTTCAAAAAAGCTGTTTATTCCCCTTCTTCCCTCCAGAAGTTCAAAACAGCTGTTCATTCCCCTTCTTCCCTCCAGAGGTTCAAGACAGCTGTTCATTCCCCTTCTTCCCTCCAGAAATTCAAAACAGCTGATTATTCCCCTTCTTCCCTCCAGAAGTTTAAAACAGCTGCTCATTCCCCTTCTTCCCTCCAGAAGTTTAAAACAGCTGATTATTCCCCTTCTTCCCTCCAGAGGTTTAAAACAGCTGTTCATTCCCCTTCTTCCCTCCAGAAGTTCAAAACAGCTGCTCATTCCCCTTCTTCCCTCCAGAAGTTCAAAACAGATGCTCATTCCCCTTCTTCCCTCCAGAAGTTCAAGACAGCTGCTCATTCCCCTTCTTCCCTCCAGAAGTTCAAAACAGCTGTTTATTCCCCTTCTTCCCTCCAGAAGTTCAAGACAGCTGCTCATTCCCCTTCTTCCCTCCAGAAGTTCAAAACAGCTGCTCATTCCCCTTCTTCCCTCCAGAAGTTCAAAACAGCTGCTTATTCCCCCTCTTCTCTCCAGAAGTTCAAGACAGCTGCTCATTCCCCTTCTTCTCTCCAGAAGTTCAAAACAGCTGCTCATTCCCCTTCTTCCCTCCAGAAGTTCAAAACAGCTGCTCATTCCCCTTCTTCCCTCCAGAAGTTCAAGACAGCTGCTCATTCCCCTTCTTCCCTCCAGAAGTTCAAAACAGCTGCTCATTCCCCTTCTTCCCTCCAGAAGTTCAAAACAGCTGCTCATTCCCCTTCTTCCCTCCAGAAGTTCAAGACAGCTGCTCATTCCCCTTCTTTCCTCCAGAAGTTCAAAACAGCTGTTTATTCCCCTTCTTCCCTCCAGAAGTTCAAAACAACTGTTCATTCCCCTTCTTCCCTCCAGAAGTTCAAGACAGCTGCTCATTCCCCTTCTTCCCTCCAGAAGTTCAAAACAGCTGTTCATTCCCCTTCTTCCCTCCAGAAGTTCAAAACAGCTGTTCATTCCCCTTCTTCCCTCCAGAGGTTCAAGACAGCTGTTCATTCCCCTTCTTCCCTCCAGAAGTTCAAAACAGCTGTTCATTCCCCTTCTTCCCTCCAGAAGTTCAAAACAGCTGTTTATTCCCCTTCTTCCCTCCAGAAGTTCAAAACAGCTGTTTATTTCTCTTCTTCCCTCCAGAAGTTCAAAACAGCTGTTCATTCCCCTTCTTCCCTCCAGAAGTTTAAAACAGCTGTTCATTCCCCTTCTTCCCTCCAGAAGTTTAAAACAGCTGTTCATTCCCCTTCTTCCCTCCAGAAGTTCAAAACAGCTGTTCATTCCCCTTCTTCCCTCCAGAAGTTTAAAACAGCTGTTCATTCCCCTTCTTCCCTCCAGAAGTTTAAAACAGCTGTTCATTCCCCTTCTTCCCTCCAGAAGTTTAAAACAGCTGTTCATTCCCCTTCTTCCCTCCAGAAGTTTAAAACAGCTGTTCATTCCCCTTCTTCCCTCCAGAAGTTTAAAACAGCTGTTCATTCCCCTTCTTCCCTCCAGAAGTTTAAAACAGCTGTTCATTCCCCTTCTTCCCTCCAGAAGTTTAAAACAGCTGTTCATTCCCCTTCTTCCCTCCAGAAGTTTAAAACAGCTGTTCATTCCCCTTCTTCCCTCCAGAAGTTCAAAACAGCTGATTATTCCCCTTCTTCCCTCCAGAGGTTCAAAACAGCTGTTCATTCCCCTTCTTCCCTCCAGAAGTTCAAAACAGCTGATTATTCCCCTTCTTCCCTCCAGAGGTTCAAAACAGCTGTTTATTCCCCTCTTCCCTCCAGAAGTTTAAAACAGCTGTTCATTCCCCTTCTTCCCTCCAGAGGTTCAAAACAGCTGTTTATTCCCCTTCTTCCCTACAGAAGTTCAAGACAGCTGATTATTCCCCTACTTCTCTCCAGGGGTTCAAAACAGCTGTTTATTCCCCTTCTTCCCTCCAGAAGTTCAAAACAGCTGATTATTCCCCTTCTTCCCTCCAGAAGTTCAAAACAGCTGATTATTCCACTTCTTCCCTCCAGAAGTTCAAAACAGCTGATTATTCCCCTTCTTCTCTCCAGAAGTTCAAAACAGCTGTTTATTCCCCTCTTCTCTCCAGAAGTTCAAAACAGCTGATTATTCCCCTTCTTCCCTCCAGAAGTTCAAAACAGCTGATTATTCCCCTTCTTCTCTCCAGAAGTTCAAAACAGCTGATTATTCCCCTTCTTCTCTCCAGAAGTTCAAAACAGCTGATTATTCCCCTTCTTCCCTCCAGAAGTTCAAGACAGCTGATTATTCCCCTTCTTCCCTACAGAAGTTCAAGACAGCTGATTATTCCCCTCTTCCCTCCAGAAGTTCAAAACAGCTGTTTATTCCCCTTCTTCCCTCCAGAAGTTCAAAACAGCTGATTATTCCCCTTCTTCCCTCCAGAAGTTCAAAACAGCTGATTATTCCCCTTCTTCTCTCCAGAAGTTCAAAACAGCTGTTTATTCCCCTCTTCTCTCCAGAAGTTCAAAACAGCTGTTTATTCCCCTCTTCTCTCCAGAAGTTCAAAACAGCTGATTATTCCCCGCTTCTCTCCAGAAGTTCAAAACAGCTGATTATTCCCCTGCTTCTCTCCAGAAGTTCAAAACAGCTGTTTATTCCCCTTCTTCCCTCCAGAAGTTCAAAACAGCTGTTTATTCCCCTCTTCCCTCCAGAAGTTCAAAACAGCTGATAATTCCCCGTCTTCTCTCCAGAAGTTCAAAACAGCTGATTATTCCCCTTCTTCCCTCCAGAAGTTCAAAACAGCTGATTATTCCCCTGCTTCTCTCCAGAAGTTCAAAACAGCTGATTATTCCCCTTCTTCCCTCCAGAAGTTCAAAACAGCTGATTATTCCCCTTCTTCCCTCCAGAAGTTCAAAACAGCTGATTATTCCCCTTCTTCCCTCCAGAAGTTCAAAACAGCTGATAATTCCCCGTCTTCTCTCCAGAAGTTCAAAACAGCTGATTATTCCCCTTCTTCCCTCCAGAAGTTCAAAACAGCTGATTATTCCCCTTCTTCCCTCCAGAAGTTCAAAACAGCTGATAATTCCCCGTCTTCCCTCCAGAAGTTCAAAACAGCTGATTATTCCCCTTCTTCCCTCCAGAAGTTCAAAACAGCTGATTATTCCCCGTCTTCTCTCCAGAAGTTCAAAACAGCTGATTATTCCCCTTCTTCCCTCCAGAAGTTCAAAACAGCTGATTATTCCCCTTCTTCCCTCCAGAAGTTCAAAACAGCTGATTATTCCCCTTCTTCCCTCCAGAAGTTCAAAACAGCTGATTATTCCCCTTCTTCCCTCCAGAAGTTCAAGACAGCTGATTATTCCCCTTCTTCCCTCCAGAGGTTCAAAACAGCTGTTTATTCCCCTTCTTCCCTCCAGAGGTTCAAGACAGCTGATTATTCCCCTTCTTCCCTCCAGAGGTTCAAGACAGCTGATTATTCCCCTTCTTCCCTCCAGAGGTTCAAAACAGCTGATTATTCCCCTTCTTCTCTCCAGAAGTTCAAAACAGCTGATTATTCCCCTTCTTCCCTCCAGAAGTTCAAAACAGCTGATTATTCCCCTTCTTCCCTCCAGAAGTTCAAAACAGCTGATTATTCCCCTTCTTCCCTCCAGAAGTTCAAAACAGCTGATTATTCCCCTTCTTCCCTCCAGAAGTTCAAAACAGCTGATTATTCCCCTTCTTCCCTCCAGAAGTTCAAGACAGCTGATTATTCCCCTTCTTCCCTCCAGAGGTTCAAAACAGCTGTTTATTCCCCTTCTTCCCTCCAGAGGTTCAAGACAGCTGATTATTCCCCTTCTTCCCTCCAGAGGTTCAAGACAGCTGATTATTCCCCTTCTTCCCTCCAGAGGTTCAAAACAGCTGATTATTCCCCTTCTTCTCTCCAGAAGTTCAAAACAGCTGATTATTCCCCTTCTTCCCTCCAGAAGTTCAAAACAGCTGATTATTCCCCTTCTTCCCTCCAGAAGTTCAAAACAGCTGATTATTCCCCTTCTTCCCTCCAGAAGTTCAAAACAGCTGATTATTCCCCTTCTTCCCTCCAGAAGTTCAAAACAGCTGTTTATTCCCCTTCTTCCCTCCAGAGGTTCAAGACAGCTGATTATTCCCCTTCTTCCCTCCAGAGGTTCAAGACAGCTGTTTATTCCCCTTCTTCCCTCCAGAGGTTCAAGACAGCTGATTATTCCCCTTCTTCCCTCCAGAGGTTCAAGACAGCTGATTATTCCCCTTCTTCCCTCCAGAAGTTCAAAACAGCTGATTATTCCCCTTCTTCCCTCCAGAAGTTCAAAACAGCTGATTATTCCCCTTCTTCCCTCCAGAAGTTCAAAACAGCTGTTTATTCCCCTTCTTCCCTCCAGAAGTTCAAAACAGCTGATTATTCCCCTTCTTCCCTCCAGAAGTTCAAAACAGCTGATTATTCCCCTTCTTCCCTCCAGAAGTTCAAAACAGCTGATTATTCCCCTTCTTCCCTCCAGAAGTTCAAAACAGCTGATTATTCCCCTTCTTCCCTCCAGAGGTTCAAGACAGCTGTTTATTCCCCTTCTTCCCTCCAGAAGTTCAAGACAGCTGTTTATTCCCCTTCTTCCCTCCAGAGGTTCAAGACAGCTGTTTATTCCCCTTCTTCCCTCCACAAGTTCAAGACAGCTGTTTATTCCCCTTCTTCCCTCCAGAAGTTCAAAACAGCTGTTCATTCCCCTTCTTCCCTCCAGAAGTTCAAGACAGCTGTTTATTCCCCTTCTTCCCTCCAGAAGTTCAAAACAGCTGTTCATTCCCCTTCTTCCCTCCAGAAGTTCAAAACAGCTGTTCATTCCCCTTCTTCCCTCCAGAGGTTCAAGACAGCTGTTCATTCCCCTTCTTCCCTCCAGAAGTTCAAGACAGCTGTTCATTCCCCTTCTTCCCTCCAGAAGTTCAAAAAAGCTGTTTATTCCCCTTCTTCCCTCCAGAAGTTCAAAACAGCTGTTCATTCCCCTTCTTCCCTCCAGAGGTTCAAGACAGCTGTTCATTCCCCTTCTTCCCTCCAGAAATTCAAAACAGCTGATTATTCCCCTTCTTCCCTCCAGAAGTTTAAAACAGCTGCTCATTCCCCTTCTTCCCTCCAGAAGTTTAAAACAGCTGATTATTCCCCTTCTTCCCTCCAGAGGTTTAAAACAGCTGTTCATTCCCCTTCTTCCCTCCAGAAGTTCAAAACAGCTGCTCATTCCCCTTCTTCCCTCCAGAAGTTCAAAACAGATGCTCATTCCCCTTCTTCCCTCCAGAAGTTCAAGACAGCTGCTCATTCCCCTTCTTCCCTCCAGAAGTTCAAAACAGCTGTTTATTCCCCTTCTTCCCTCCAGAAGTTCAAGACAGCTGCTCATTCCCCTTCTTCCCTCCAGAAGTTCAAAACAGCTGCTCATTCCCCTTCTTCCCTCCAGAAGTTCAAAACAGCTGCTTATTCCCCCTCTTCTCTCCAGAAGTTCAAGACAGCTGCTCATTCCCCTTCTTCTCTCCAGAAGTTCAAAACAGCTGCTCATTCCCCTTCTTCCCTCCAGAAGTTCAAAACAGCTGCTCATTCCCCTTCTTCCCTCCAGAAGTTCAAGACAGCTGCTCATTCCCCTTCTTCCCTCCAGAAGTTCAAAACAGCTGCTCATTCCCCTTCTTCCCTCCAGAAGTTCAAAACAGCTGCTCATTCCCCTTCTTCCCTCCAGAAGTTCAAGACAGCTGCTCATTCCCCTTCTTTCCTCCAGAAGTTCAAAACAGCTGTTTATTCCCCTTCTTCCCTCCAGAAGTTCAAAACAACTGTTCATTCCCCTTCTTCCCTCCAGAAGTTCAAGACAGCTGCTCATTCCCCTTCTTCCCTCCAGAAGTTCAAAACAGCTGTTCATTCCCCTTCTTCCCTCCAGAAGTTCAAAACAGCTGTTCATTCCCCTTCTTCCCTCCAGAGGTTCAAGACAGCTGTTCATTCCCCTTCTTCCCTCCAGAAGTTCAAAACAGCTGTTCATTCCCCTTCTTCCCTCCAGAAGTTCAAAACAGCTGTTTATTCCCCTTCTTCCCTCCAGAAGTTCAAAACAGCTGTTTATTTCTCTTCTTCCCTCCAGAAGTTCAAAACAGCTGTTCATTCCCCTTCTTCCCTCCAGAAGTTTAAAACAGCTGTTCATTCCCCTTCTTCCCTCCAGAAGTTTAAAACAGCTGTTCATTCCCCTTCTTCCCTCCAGAAGTTCAAAACAGCTGTTCATTCCCCTTCTTCCCTCCAGAAGTTTAAAACAGCTGTTCATTCCCCTTCTTCCCTCCAGAAGTTTAAAACAGCTGTTCATTCCCCTTCTTCCCTCCAGAAGTTTAAAACAGCTGTTCATTCCCCTTCTTCCCTCCAGAAGTTTAAAACAGCTGTTCATTCCCCTTCTTCCCTCCAGAAGTTTAAAACAGCTGTTCATTCCCCTTCTTCCCTCCAGAAGTTTAAAACAGCTGTTCATTCCCCTTCTTCCCTCCAGAAGTTTAAAACAGCTGTTCATTCCCCTTCTTCCCTCCAGAAGTTTAAAACAGCTGTTCATTCCCCTTCTTCCCTCCAGAAGTTCAAAACAGCTGATTATTCCCCTTCTTCCCTCCAGAGGTTCAAAACAGCTGTTCATTCCCCTTCTTCCCTCCAGAAGTTCAAAACAGCTGATTATTCCCCTTCTTCCCTCCAGAGGTTCAAAACAGCTGTTTATTCCCCTCTTCCCTCCAGAAGTTTAAAACAGCTGTTCATTCCCCTTCTTCCCTCCAGAGGTTCAAAACAGCTGTTTATTCCCCTTCTTCCCTACAGAAGTTCAAGACAGCTGATTATTCCCCTACTTCTCTCCAGGGGTTCAAAACAGCTGTTTATTCCCCTTCTTCCCTCCAGAAGTTCAAAACAGCTGATTATTCCCCTTCTTCCCTCCAGAAGTTCAAAACAGCTGATTATTCCACTTCTTCCCTCCAGAAGTTCAAAACAGCTGATTATTCCCCTTCTTCTCTCCAGAAGTTCAAAACAGCTGTTTATTCCCCTCTTCTCTCCAGAAGTTCAAAACAGCTGATTATTCCCCTTCTTCCCTCCAGAAGTTCAAAACAGCTGATTATTCCCCTTCTTCTCTCCAGAAGTTCAAAACAGCTGATTATTCCCCTTCTTCTCTCCAGAAGTTCAAAACAGCTGATTATTCCCCTTCTTCCCTCCAGAAGTTCAAGACAGCTGATTATTCCCCTTCTTCCCTACAGAAGTTCAAGACAGCTGATTATTCCCCTCTTCCCTCCAGAAGTTCAAAACAGCTGTTTATTCCCCTTCTTCCCTCCAGAAGTTCAAAACAGCTGATTATTCCCCTTCTTCCCTCCAGAAGTTCAAAACAGCTGATTATTCCCCTTCTTCTCTCCAGAAGTTCAAAACAGCTGTTTATTCCCCTCTTCTCTCCAGAAGTTCAAAACAGCTGATTATTCCCCGCTTCTCTCCAGAAGTTCAAAACAGCTGATTATTCCCCGCTTCTCTCCAGAAGTTCAAAACAGATGATTATTCCCCTTCTTCCCTCCAGAAGTTCAAAACAGCTGATTATTCCCCTTCTTCTCTCCAGAAGTTCAAAACAGCTGATTATTCCCCTTCTTCTCTCCAGAAGTTCAAAACAGCTGATTATTCCCCTTCTTCCCTCCAGAAGTTCAAAACAGCTGATTATTCCCCTTCTTCTCTCCAGAAGTTCAAAACAGCTGATTATTCCCCTTCTTCCCTCCAGAAGTTCAAAACAGCTGATTATTCCCCTCTTCCCTCCAGAAGTTCAAGACAGCTGATTATTCCCCTTCTTCCCTCCAGAAGTTCAAAACAGCTGATTATTCCCCTTCTTCCCTCCAGAAGTTCAAAACAGCTGTTTATTCCCCTTCTTCCCTCCAGAAGTTCAAAACAGCTGATTATTCCCCTTCTTCCCTCCAGAAGTTCAAAACAGCTGATTATTCCCCTTCTTCCCTCCAGAAGTTCAAAACAGCTGTTCATTCCCCTTCTTCCCTCCAGAAGTTCAAAACAGCTGATTATTCCCCTTCTTCCCTCCAGAAGTTCAAAACAGCTGTTCATTCCCCTTCTTCCCTCCAGAAGTTCAAAACAGCTGATTATTCCCCTTCTTCCCTCCAGAAGTTTAAAACAGCTGTTTATTCCCCTTCTTCCCTCCAGAAGTTCAAAACAGCTGATTATTCCCCTTCTTCCCTCCAGAAGTTCAAAACAGCTGATTATTCCCCTTCTTCCCTCCAGAAGTTCAAAACAGCTGATTATTCCCCTTCTTCCCTCCAGAAGTTCAAAACAGCTGATTATTCCCCTTCTTCCCTCCAGAAGTTCAAAACAGCTGCTCATTCCCCTTCTTCCCTCCAGAAGTTTAAAACAGCTGTTTATTTCTCTTCTTCCCTCCAGAAGTTTAAAACAGCTGTTCATTCCCCTTCTTCCCTCCAGAAGTTTAAAACAGCTGTTCATTCCCCTTCTTCCCTCCAGAAGTTCAAAACAGCTGTTTATTCCCCTTCTTCCCTCCAGAAGTTTAAAACAGCTGTTTATTTCTCTTCTTCCCTCCAGAAGTTTAAAACAGCTGTTTATTCCCCTTCTTCCCTCCAGAAGTTTAAAACAGCTGTTTATTTCTCTTCTTCCCTCCAGAAGTTCAAAACAGCTGTTCATTCCCCTTCTTCCCTCCAGAAGTTTAAAACAGCTGTTTATTTCTCTTCTTCCCTCCAGAAGTTTAAAACAGCTGTTCATGCCCCTTCTTCCCTCCAGAGGTTTAAAACAGCTGTTTATTTCTCTTCTTCCCTCCAGAAGTTTAAAACAGCTGTTCATTCCCCTTCTTCCCTCCAGAGGTTCAAGACAGCTGTTCATTCCCCTTCTTCCCTCCAGAAGTTCAAAACAGCTGTTCATTCCCCTTCTTCCCTCCAGAAGTTCAAAACAGCTGTTCATTCCCCTTCTTCCCTCCAGAAGTTTAAAACAGCTGTTCATTCCCCTTCTTCCCTCCAGAAGTTCAAAACAGCTGTTCATTCCCCTTCTTCCCTCCAGAAGTTTAAAACAGCTGTTTATTCCCCTTCTTCCCTCCAGAAGTTTAAAACAGCTGTTTATTCCCCTTCTTCCCTCCAGAAGTTTAAAACAGCTGTTCATTCCCCTTCTTCCCTCCAGAAGTTCAAAACAACTGTTTATTCCCCTTCTTCCCTCCAGAAGTTCAAAACAGCTGTTTATTCCCCTTCTTCCCTCCAGAGGTTTAAAACAGCTGTTTATTCCCCTTCTTCCCTCCAGAAGTTTAAAACAGCTGTTCATTCCCCTTCTTCCCTCCAGAAGTTCAAAACAACTGTTCATTCCCCTTCTTCCCTCCAGAAGTTCAAAACAGCTGTTCATTCCCCTTCTTCCCTCCAGAAGTTTAAAACAGCTGTTTATTCCCCTTCTTCCCTCCAGAGGTTTAAAACAGCTGTTTATTCCCCTTCTTCCCTCCAGAAGTTCAAAACAGCTGTTCATTCCCCTTCTTCCCTCCAGAAGTTTAAAACAGCTGTTTATTCCCCTTCTTCCCTCCAGAAGTTTAAAACAGCTGTTTATTCCCCTTCTTCCCTCCAGAAGTTTAAAACAGCTGTTCATTCCCCTTCTTCCCTCCAGAAGTTCAAAACAGCTGTTTATTCCCCTTCTTCCCTCCAGAGGTTTAAAACAGCTGTTTATTCCCCTTCTTCCCTCCAGAAGTTTAAAACAGCTGTTTATTCCCCTTCTTCCCTCCAGAAGTTCAAAACAGCTGTTCATTCCCCTTCTTCCCTCCAGAAGTTTAAAACAGCTGTTTATTCCCCTTCTTCCCTCCAGAAGTTTAAAACAGCTGCTCATTCCCCTTCTTCCCTCCAGAAGTTTAAAACAGCTGTTCATTCCCCTTCTTCCCTCCAGAAGTTCAAAACAGCTGTTTATTCCCCTTCTTCCCTCCAGAAGTTTAAAACAGCTGTTCATTCCCCTTCTTCCCTCCAGAAGTTCAAAACAGCTGATTATTCCCCTTCTTCCCTCCAGAAGTTCAAAACAGCTGTTCATTCCCCTTCTTCCCTCCAGAAGTTCAAAACAGCTGATTATTCCCCTTCTTCCCTCCAGAAGTTCAAAACAGCTGATTATTCCCCTTCTTCCCTCCAGAAGTTTAAAACAGCTGTTCATTCCCCTTCTTCCCTCCAGAAGTTCAAAACAGCTGATTATTCCCCTTCTTCCCTCCAGAAGTTCAAAACAGCTGTTCATTCCCCTTCTTCCCTCCAGAAGTTCAAGACAGCTGTTTATTCCCCTTCTTCCCTCCAGAAGTTCAAAACAGCTGTTCATTCCCCTTCTTCCCTCCAGAAGTTCAAGACAGCTGTTTATTCCCCTTCTTCCCTCCAGAAGTTCAAAACAGCTGTTCATTCCCCTTCTTCCCTCCAGAAGTTCAAAACAGCTGATTATTCCCCTTCTTCTCTCCAGAAGTTCAAAACAGCTGATTATTCCCCTTCTTCCCTCCAGAAGTTTAAAACAGCTGTTCATTCCCCTTCTTCCCTCCAGAAGTTCAAAACAGCTGATTATTCCCCTTCTTCCCTCCAGAAGTTTAATACAGCTGTTTATTTCTCTTCTTCCCTCCAGAAGTTTAAAACAGCTGTTCATGCCCCTTCTTCCCTCCAGAGGTTTAAAACAGCTGTTCATTCCCCTTCTTCCCTCCAGAAGTTCAAAACAGCTGTTCATTCCCCTTCTTCCCTCCAGAAGTTCAAAACAGCTGTTCATTCCCCTTCTTCCCTCCAGAAGTTTAAAACAGCTGTTTATTTCTCTTCTTCCCTCCAGAAGTTTAAAACAGCTGTTTATTTCTCTTCTTCCCTCCAGAGGTTTAAAACAGCTGTTTATTTCTCTTCTTCCCTCCAGAAGTTTAAAACAGCTGTTCATTCCCCTTCTTCCCTCCAGAAGTTTAAAACAGCTGTTTATTTCTCTTCTTCCCTCCAGAGGTTTAAAACAGCTGTTCATTCCCCTTCTTCCCTCCAGAAGTTCAAGACAGCTGTTTATTCCCCTTCTTCCCTCCAGAAGTTCAAGACAGCTGTTTATTCCCCTTCTTCCCTCCAGAAGTTCAAAACAGCTGATTATTCCCCTTCTTCCCTCCAGAAGTTCAAAACAGCTGTTCATTCCCCTTCTTCTCTCCAGAAGTTCAAAACAGCTGATTATTCCCCTTCTTCCCTCCAGAAGTTTAAAACAGCTGTTCATTCCCCTTCTTCCCTCCAGAAGTTCAAAACAGCTGATTATTCCCCTTCTTCCCTCCAGAAGTTTAAAACAGCTGTTTATTTCTGTTCTTCCCTCCAGAAGTTTAAAACAGCTGTTCATGCCCCTTCTTCCCTCCAGAGGTTTAAAACAGCTGTTCATTCCCCTTCTTCCCTCCAGAAGTTCAAAACAGCTCTTCATTCCCCTTCTTCCCTCCAGAAGTTCAAAACAGCTGTTCATTCCCCTTCTTCCCTCCAGAAGTTTAAAACAGCTGTTTATTTCTCTTCTTCCCTCCAGAAGTTTAAAACAGCTGTTTATTTCTCTTCTTCCCTCCAGAGGTTTAAAACAGCTGTTTATTTCTCTTCTTCCCTCCAGAAGTTTAAAACAGCTGTTTATTTCTCTTCTTCCCTCCAGAGGTTTAAAACAGCTGTTTATTTCTCTTCTTCCCTCCAGAGGTTTAAAACAGCTGTTCATTCCCCTTCTTCCCTCCAGAAGTTCAAAACAGCTCTTCATTCCCCTTCTTCCCTCCAGAAGTTCAAAACAGCTGTTCATTCCCCTTCTTCCCTCCAGAAGTTTAAAACAGCTGTTTATTTCTCTTCTTCCCTCCAGAAGTTTAAAACAGCTGTTTATTTCTCTTCTTCCCTCCAGAGGTTTAAAACAGCTGTTCATTCCCCTTCTTCCCTCCAGAAGTTTAAAACAGCTGTTTATTTCTCTTCTTCCCTCCAGAGGTTTAAAACAGCTGTTTATTTCTCTTCTTCCCTCCAGAAGTTTAAAACAGCTGTTCATTCCCCTTCTTCCCTCCAGAAGTTTAAAACAGCTGTTTATTTCTCTTCTTCCCTCCAGAGGTTTAAAACAGCTGTTTATTTCTCTTCTTCCCTCCAGAAGTTTAAAACAGCTGTTTATTTCTCTTCTTCCCTCCAGAAGTTTAAAACAGCTGTTTATTTCTCTTCTTCCCTCCAGAAGTTTAAAACAGCTGTTCATTCCCCTTCTTCCCTCCAGAGGTTTAAAACAGCTGTTTATTCCCCTTCTTCCCTCCAGAAGTTCAAAACAGCTGTTTATTCCCCTTCTTCCCTCCAGAAGTTTAAAACAGCTGTTTATTTCTCTTCTTCCCTCCAGAAGTTTAAAACAGCTGTTTATTCCCCTTCTTCCCTCCAGAAGTTCAAAACAGCTGTTCATTCCCCTTCTTCCCTCCAGAAGTTCAAGACAGCTGTTCATTCCCCTTCTTCCCTCCAGAAGTTTAAAACAGCTGTTCATTCCCCTTCTTCCCTCCAGAAGTTCAAAACAGCTGTTCATTCCCCTTCTTCCCTCCAGAAGTTCAAGACAGCTGTTCATTCCCCTTCTTCCCTCCAGAAGTTCAAAACAGCTGCTCATTCCCCTTCTTCCCTCCAGAAGTTCAAAACAGCTGCTTATTCCCCTTCTTCTCTCCAGAAGTTCAAGACAGCTGCTCATTCCCCTTCTTCTCTCCAGAAGTTTAAAACAGCTGTTCATTCCCCTTCTTCCCTCCAGAAGTTCAAAACAGCTGTTCATTCCCCTTCTTCCCTCCAGAAGTTCAAGACAGCTGTTCATTCCCCTTCTTCCCTCCAGAAGTTCAAAACAGCTGCTCATTCCCCTTCTTCCCTCCAGAAGTTCAAAACAGCTGCTTATTCCCCCTCTTCTCTCCAGAAGTTCAAGACAGCTGCTCATTCCCCTTCTTCTCTCCAGAAGTTCAAAACAGCTGCTCATTCCCCTTCTTCCCTCCAGAAGTTCAAAACAGCTGCTCATTCCCCTTCTTCCCTCCAGAAGTTCAAGACAGCTGCTCATTCCCCTTCTTCCCTCCAGAAGTTCAAAACAGCTGTTTATTCCCCTCTTCCCTCCAGAAGTTCAAAACAGCTGATAATTCCCCGTCTTCTCTCCAGAAGTTCAAAACAGCTGATTATTCCCCTTCTTCCCTCCAGAAGTTCAAAACAGCTGATTATTCCCCTGCTTCTCTCCAGAAGTTCAAAACAGCTGATTATTCCCCTTCTTCCCTCCAGAAGTTCAAAACAGCTGATTATTCCCCTTCTTCCCTCCAGAAGTTCAAAACAGCTGATTATTCCCCTTCTTCCCTCCAGAAGTTCAAAACAGCTGATAATTCCCCGTCTTCTCTCCAGAAGTTCAAAACAGCTGATTATTCCCCTTCTTCCCTCCAGAAGTTCAAAACAGCTGATTATTCCCCTTCTTCCCTCCAGAAGTTCAAAACAGCTGATAATTCCCCGTCTTCCCTCCAGAAGTTCAAAACAGCTGATTATTCCCCTTCTTCCCTCCAGAAGTTCAAAACAGCTGATTATTCCCCTTCTTCCCTCCAGAAGTTCAAAACAGCTGATTATTCCCCTTCTTCCCTCCAGAAGTTCAAGACAGCTGATTATTCCCCTTCTTCCCTCCAGAAGTTCAAAACAGCTGATTATTCCCCGTCTTCTCTCCAGAAGTTCAAAACAGCTGATTATTCCCCTTCTTCCCTCCAGAAGTTCAAAACAGCTGATTATTCCCCTTCTTCCCTCCAGAAGTTCAAAACAGCTGATTATTCCCCTTCTTCCCTCCAGAAGTTCAAAACAGCTGATTATTCCCCTTCTTCCCTCCAGAAGTTCAAAACAGCTGTTTATTCCCCTTCTTCCCTCCAGAGGTTCAAGACAGCTGATTATTCCCCTTCTTCCCTCCAGAGGTTCAAGACAGCTGATTATTCCCCTTCTTCCCTCCAGAGGTTCAAGACAGCTGTTTATTCCCCTTCTTCCCTCCAGAGGTTCAAGACAGCTGATTATTCCCCTTCTTCCCTCCAGAGGTTCAAGACAGCTGATTATTCCCCTTCTTCCCTCCAGAAGTTCAAAACAGCTGATTATTCCCCTTCTTCCCTCCAGAAGTTCAAAACAGCTGATTATTCCCCTTCTTCCCTCCAGAAGTTCAAAACAGCTGTTTATTCCCCTTCTTCCCTCCAGAAGTTCAAAACAGCTGATTATTCCCCTTCTTCCCTCCAGAAGTTCAAAACAGCTGATTATTCCCCTTCTTCCCTCCAGAAGTTCAAAACAGCTGATTATTCCCCTTCTTCCCTCCAGAAGTTCAAGACAGCTGTTTATTCCCCTTCTTCCCTCCAGAGGTTCAAGACAGCTGTTTATTCCCCTTCTTCCCTCCACAAGTTCAAGACAGCTGTTTATTCCCCTTCTTCCCTCCAGAAGTTCAAAACAGCTGTTCATTCCCCTTCTTCCCTCCAGAAGTTCAAGACAGCTGTTTATTCCCCTTCTTCCCTCCAGAAGTTCAAAACAGCTGTTCATTCCCCTTCTTCCCTCCAGAAGTTCAAAACAGCTGTTCATTCCCCTTCTTCCCTCCAGAGGTTCAAGACAGCTGTTCATTCCCCTTCTTCCCTCCAGAAGTTCAAGACAGCTGTTCATTCCCCTTCTTCCCTCCAGAAGTTCAAAAAAGCTGTTTATTCCCCTTCTTCCCTCCAGAAGTTCAAAACAGCTGTTCATTCCCCTTCTTCCCTCCAGAGGTTCAAGACAGCTGTTCATTCCCCTTCTTCCCTCCAGAAATTCAAAACAGCTGATTATTCCCCTTCTTCCCTCCAGAAGTTTAAAACAGCTGCTCATTCCCCTTCTTCCCTCCAGAAGTTTAAAACAGCTGATTATTCCCCTTCTTCCCTCCAGAGGTTTAAAACAGCTGTTCATTCCCCTTCTTCCCTCCAGAAGTTCAAAACAGCTGCTCATTCCCCTTCTTCCCTCCAGAAGTTCAAAACAGCTGCTCATTCCCCTTCTTCCCTCCAGAAGTTCAAGACAGCTGCTCATTCCCCTTCTTCCCTCCAGAAGTTCAAAACAGCTGTTTATTCCCCTTCTTCCCTCCAGAAGTTCAAGACAGCTGCTCATTCCCCTTCTTCCCTCCAGAAGTTCAAAACAGCTGCTCATTCCCCTTCTTCCCTCCAGAAGTTCAAAACAGCTGCTTATTCCCCCTCTTCTCTCCAGAAGTTCAAGACAGCTGCTCATTCCCCTTCTTCTCTCCAGAAGTTCAAAACAGCTGATTATTCCCCTTCTTCCCTCCAGAAGTTCAAAACAGCTGATTATTCCCCTTCTTCCCTCCAGAAGTTCAAAACAGCTGATTATTCCCCTGCTTCTCTCCAGAAGTTCAAAACAGCTGTTTATTCCCCTTCTTCCCTCCAGAAGTTCAAAACAGCTGTTTATTCCCCTCTTCCCTCCAGAAGTTCAAAACAGCTGATAATTCCCCGTCTTCTCTCCAGAAGTTCAAAACAGCTGATTATTCCCCTTCTTCCCTCCAGAAGTTCAAAACAGCTGATTATTCCCCTGCTTCTCTCCAGAAGTTCAAAACAGCTGATTATTCCCCTTCTTCCCTCCAGAAGTTCAAAACAGCTGATTATTCCCCTTCTTCCCTCCAGAAGTTCAAAACAGCTGATTATTCCCCTTCTTCCCTCCAGAAGTTCAAAACAGCTGATAATTCCCCGTCTTCCCTCCAGAAGTTCAAAACAGCTGATTATTCCCCTTCTTCCCTCCAGAAGTTCAAAACAGCTGATTATTCCCCGTCTTCTCTCCAGAAGTTCAAAACAGCTGATTATTCCCCTTCTTCCCTCCAGAAGTTCAAAACAGCTGATTATTCCCCTTCTTCCCTCCAGAAGTTCAAAACAGCTGATTATTCCCCTTCTTCCCTCCAGAAGTTCAAAACAGCTGATTATTCCCCTTCTTCCCTCCAGAAGTTCAAAACAGCTGCTCATTCCCCTTCTTCCCTCCAGAAGTTCAAAACAGCTAATTATTCCCCTTCTTCCCTCCAGAAGTTCAAAACAGCTGTTTATTCCCCTTCTTCCCTCCAGAAGTTCAAGACAGCTGCTCATTCCCCTTCTTCCCTCCAGAAGTTCAAAACAGCTGCTCATTCCCCTTCTTCCCTCCAGAAGTTCAAAACAGCTGCTTATTCCCCCTCTTCTCTCCAGAAGTTCAAGACAGCTGCTCATTCCCCTTCTTCTCTCCAGAAGTTCAAAACAGCTGCTCATTCCCCTTCTTCCCTCCAGAAGTTCAAAACAGCTGCTCATTCCCCTTCTTCCCTCCAGAAGTTCAAGACAGCTGCTCATTCCCCTTCTTCCCTCCAGAAGTTCAAAACAGCTGCTCATTCCCCTTCTTCCCTCCAGAAGTTCAAAACAGCTGCTCATTCCCCTTCTTCCCTCCAGAAGTTCAAGACAGCTGCTCATTCCCCTTCTTTCCTCCAGAAGTTCAAAACAGCTGTTTATTCCCCTTCTTCCCTCCAGAAGTTCAAAACAACTGTTCATTCCCCTTCTTCCCTCCAGAAGTTCAAGACAGCTGCTCATTCCCCTTCTTCCCTCCAGAAGTTCAAAACAGCTGTTCATTCCCCTTCTTCCCTCCAGAAGTTCAAAACAGCTGTTCATTCCCCTTCTTCCCTCCAGAGGTTCAAGACAGCTGTTCATTCCCCTTCTTCCCTCCAGAAGTTCAAAACAGCTGTTCATTCCCCTTCTTCCCTCCAGAAGTTCAAAACAGCTGTTTATTCCCCTTCTTCCCTCCAGAAGTTCAAAACAGCTGTTTATTTCTCTTCTTCCCTCCAGAAGTTCAAAACAGCTGTTCATTCCCCTTCTTCCCTCCAGAAGTTTAAAACAGCTGTTCATTCCCCTTCTTCCCTCCAGAAGTTTAAAACAGCTGTTCATTCCCCTTCTTCCCTCCAGAAGTTCAAAACAGCTGTTCATTCCCCTTCTTCCCTCCAGAAGTTTAAAACAGCTGTTCATTCCCCTTCTTCCCTCCAGAAGTTTAAAACAGCTGTTCATTCCCCTTCTTCCCTCCAGAAGTTTAAAACAGCTGTTCATTCCCCTTCTTCCCTCCAGAAGTTTAAAACAGCTGTTCATTCCCCTTCTTCCCTCCAGAAGTTTAAAACAGCTGTTCATTCCCCTTCTTCCCTCCAGAAGTTTAAAACAGCTGTTCATTCCCCTTCTTCCCTCCAGAAGTTTAAAACAGCTGTTCATTCCCCTTCTTCCCTCCAGAAGTTTAAAACAGCTGTTCATTCCCCTTCTTCCCTCCAGAAGTTCAAAACAGCTGATTATTCCCCTTCTTCCCTCCAGAGGTTCAAAACAGCTGTTCATTCCCCTTCTTCCCTCCAGAAGTTCAAAACAGCTGATTATTCCCCTTCTTCCCTCCAGAGGTTCAAAACAGCTGTTTATTCCCCTCTTCCCTCCAGAAGTTTAAAACAGCTGTTCATTCCCCTTCTTCCCTCCAGAGGTTCAAAACAGCTGTTTATTCCCCTTCTTCCCTACAGAAGTTCAAGACAGCTGATTATTCCCCTACTTCTCTCCAGGGGTTCAAAACAGCTGTTTATTCCCCTTCTTCCCTCCAGAAGTTCAAAACAGCTGATTATTCCCCTTCTTCCCTCCAGAAGTTCAAAACAGCTGATTATTCCACTTCTTCCCTCCAGAAGTTCAAAACAGCTGATTATTCCCCTTCTTCTCTCCAGAAGTTCAAAACAGCTGTTTATTCCCCTCTTCTCTCCAGAAGTTCAAAACAGCTGATTATTCCCCTTCTTCCCTCCAGAAGTTCAAAACAGCTGATTATTCCCCTTCTTCTCTCCAGAAGTTCAAAACAGCTGATTATTCCCCTTCTTCTCTCCAGAAGTTCAAAACAGCTGATTATTCCCCTTCTTCCCTCCAGAAGTTCAAGACAGCTGATTATTCCCCTTCTTCCCTACAGAAGTTCAAGACAGCTGATTATTCCCCTCTTCCCTCCAGAAGTTCAAAACAGCTGTTTATTCCCCTTCTTCCCTCCAGAAGTTCAAAACAGCTGATTATTCCCCTTCTTCCCTCCAGAAGTTCAAAACAGCTGATTATTCCCCTTCTTCTCTCCAGAAGTTCAAAACAGCTGTTTATTCCCCTCTTCTCTCCAGAAGTTCAAAACAGCTGATTATTCCCCGCTTCTCTCCAGAAGTTCAAAACAGATGATTATTCCCCTTCTTCCCTCCAGAAGTTCAAAACAGCTGATTATTCCCCTTCTTCTCTCCAGAAGTTCAAAACAGCTGATTATTCCCCTTCTTCTCTCCAGAAGTTCAAAACAGCTGATTATTCCCCTTCTTCCCTCCAGAAGTTCAAAACAGCTGATTATTCCCCTTCTTCTCTCCAGAAGTTCAAAACAGCTGATTATTCCCCTTCTTCCCTCCAGAAGTTCAAAACAGCTGATTATTCCCCTCTTCCCTCCAGAAGTTCAAGACAGCTGATTATTCCCCTTCTTCCCTCCAGAAGTTCAAAACAGCTGATTATTCCCCTTCTTCCCTCCAGAAGTTCAAAACAGCTGTTTATTCCCCTTCTTCCCTCCAGAAGTTCAAAACAGCTGATTATTCCCCTTCTTCCCTCCAGAAGTTCAAAACAGCTGATTATTCCCCTCTTCTCTCCAGAAGTTCAAAACAGCTGTTCATTCCCCTTCTTCCCTCCAGAAGTTCAAAACAGCTGTTCATTCCCCTTCTTCCCTCCAGAAGTTCAAAACAGCTGATTATTCCCCTTCTTCCCTCCAGAAGTTCAAAACAGCTGTTCATTCCCCTTCTTCCCTCCAGAAGTTTAAAACAGCTGTTTATTCCCCTTCTTCCCTCCAGAAGTTCAAAACAGCTGATTATTCCCCTTCTTCCCTCCAGAAGTTCAAAACAGCTGATTATTCCCCTTCTTCCCTCCAGAAGTTCAAAACAGCTGCTCATTCCCCTTCTTCCCTCCAGAAGTTTAAAACAGCTGTTTATTTCTCTTCTTCCCTCCAGAAGTTTAAAACAGCTGTTCATTCCCCTTCTTCCCTCCAGAAGTTTAAAACAGCTGTTCATTCCCCTTCTTCCCTCCAGAAGTTCAAAACAGCTGTTTATTCCCCTTCTTCCCTCCAGAAGTTTAAAACAGCTGTTTATTTCTCTTCTTCCCTCCAGAAGTTTAAAACAGCTGTTTATTCCCCTTCTTCCCTCCAGAAGTTTAAAACAGCTGTTTATTTCTCTTCTTCCCTCCAGAAGTTCAAAACAGCTGTTCATTCCCCTTCTTCCCTCCAGAAGTTTAAAACAGCTGTTTATTTCTCTTCTTCCCTCCAGAAGTTTAAAACAGCTGTTCATGCCCCTTCTTCCCTCCAGAGGTTTAAAACAGCTGTTTATTTCTCTTCTTCCCTCCAGAAGTTTAAAACAGCTGTTCATTCCCCTTCTTCCCTCCAGAGGTTCAAGACAGCTGTTCATTCCCCTTCTTCCCTCCAGAAGTTCAAAACAGCTGTTCATTCCCCTTCTTCCCTCCAGAAGTTCAAAACAGCTGTTCATTCCCCTTCTTCCCTCCAGAAGTTTAAAACAGCTGTTCATTCCCCTTCTTCCCTCCAGAAGTTCAAAACAGCTGTTCATTCCCCTTCTTCCCTCCAGAAGTTTAAAACAGCTGTTTATTCCCCTTCTTCCCTCCAGAAGTTTAAAACAGCTGTTTATTCCCCTTCTTCCCTCCAGAAGTTTAAAACAGCTGTTCATTCCCCTTCTTCCCTCCAGAAGTTCAAAACAACTGTTTATTCCCCTTCTTCCCTCCAGAAGTTCAAAACAGCTGTTTATTCCCCTTCTTCCCTCCAGAGGTTTAAAACAGCTGTTTATTCCCCTTCTTCCCTCCAGAAGTTTAAAACAGCTGTTCATTCCCCTTCTTCCCTCCAGAAGTTCAAAACAACTGTTCATTCCCCTTCTTCCCTCCAGAAGTTCAAAACAGCTGTTCATTCCCCTTCTTCCCTCCAGAAGTTTAAAACAGCTGTTTATTCCCCTTCTTCCCTCCAGAGGTTTAAAACAGCTGTTTATTCCCCTTCTTCCCTCCAGAAGTTCAAAACAGCTGTTCATTCCCCTTCTTCCCTCCAGAAGTTTAAAACAGCTGTTTATTCCCCTTCTTCCCTCCAGAAGTTTAAAACAGCTGTTTATTCCCCTTCTTCCCTCCAGAAGTTTAAAACAGCTGTTCATTCCCCTTCTTCCCTCCAGAAGTTCAAAACAGCTGTTTATTCCCCTTCTTCCCTCCAGAGGTTTAAAACAGCTGTTTATTCCCCTTCTTCCCTCCAGAAGTTTAAAACAGCTGTTTATTCCCCTTCTTCCCTCCAGAAGTTCAAAACAGCTGTTCATTCCCCTTCTTCCCTCCAGAAGTTTAAAACAGCTGTTTATTCCCCTTCTTCCCTCCAGAAGTTTAAAACAGCTGCTCATTCCCCTTCTTCCCTCCAGAAGTTTAAAACAGCTGTTCATTCCCCTTCTTCCCTCCAGAAGTTCAAAACAGCTGTTTATTCCCCTTCTTCCCTCCAGAAGTTTAAAACAGCTGTTCATTCCCCTTCTTCCCTCCAGAAGTTCAAAACAGCTGATTATTCCCCTTCTTCCCTCCAGAAGTTCAAAACAGCTGTTCATTCCCCTTCTTCCCTCCAGAAGTTCAAAACAGCTGATTATTCCCCTTCTTCCCTCCAGAAGTTCAAAACAGCTGATTATTCCCCTTCTTCCCTCCAGAAGTTTAAAACAGCTGTTCATTCCCCTTCTTCCCTCCAGAAGTTCAAAACAGCTGATTATTCCCCTTCTTCCCTCCAGAAGTTCAAAACAGCTGTTCATTCCCCTTCTTCCCTCCAGAAGTTCAAGACAGCTGTTTATTCCCCTTCTTCCCTCCAGAAGTTCAAAACAGCTGTTCATTCCCCTTCTTCCCTCCAGAAGTTCAAGACAGCTGTTTATTCCCCTTCTTCCCTCCAGAAGTTCAAAACAGCTGTTCATTCCCCTTCTTCCCTCCAGAAGTTCAAAACAGCTGATTATTCCCCTTCTTCTCTCCAGAAGTTCAAAACAGCTGATTATTCCCCTTCTTCCCTCCAGAAGTTTAAAACAGCTGTTCATTCCCCTTCTTCCCTCCAGAAGTTCAAAACAGCTGATTATTCCCCTTCTTCCCTCCAGAAGTTTAAAACAGCTGTTTATTTCTCTTCTTCCCTCCAGAAGTTTAAAACAGCTGTTCATGCCCCTTCTTCCCTCCAGAGGTTTAAAACAGCTGTTCATTCCCCTTCTTCCCTCCAGAAGTTCAAAACAGCTGTTCATTCCCCTTCTTCCCTCCAGAAGTTCAAAACAGCTGTTCATTCCCCTTCTTCCCTCCAGAAGTTTAAAACAGCTGTTTATTTCTCTTCTTCCCTCCAGAAGTTTAAAACAGCTGTTTATTTCTCTTCTTCCCTCCAGAGGTTTAAAACAGCTGTTTATTTCTCTTCTTCCCTCCAGAAGTTTAAAACAGCTGTTCATTCCCCTTCTTCCCTCCAGAAGTTTAAAACAGCTGTTTATTTCTCTTCTTCCCTCCAGAGGTTTAAAACAGCTGTTCATTCCCCTTCTTCCCTCCAGAAGTTCAAGACAGCTGTTTATTCCCCTTCTTCCCTCCAGAAGTTCAAGACAGCTGTTTATTCCCCTTCTTCCCTCCAGAAGTTCAAAACAGCTGTTCATTCCCCTTCTTCCCTCCAGAAGTTCAAAACAGCTGATTATTCCCCTTCTTCTCTCCAGAAGTTCAAAACAGCTGATTATTCCCCTTCTTCCCTCCAGAAGTTTAAAACAGCTGTTCATTCCCCTTCTTCCCTCCAGAAGTTCAAAACAGCTGATTATTCCCCTTCTTCCCTCCAGAAGTTTAAAACAGCTGTTTATTTCTCTTCTTCCCTCCAGAAGTTTAAAACAGCTGTTCATGCCCCTTCTTCCCTCCAGAGGTTTAAAACAGCTGTTCATTCCCCTTCTTCCCTCCAGAAGTTCAAAACAGCTCTTCATTCCCCTTCTTCCCTCCAGAAGTTCAAAACAGCTGTTCATTCCCCTTCTTCCCTCCAGAAGTTTAAAACAGCTGTTTATTTCTCTTCTTCCCTCCAGAAGTTTAAAACAGCTGTTTATTTCTCTTCTTCCCTCCAGAGGTTTAAAACAGCTGTTTATTTCTCTTCTTCCCTCCAGAAGTTTAAAACAGCTGTTCATTCCCCTTCTTCCCTCCAGAAGTTTAAAACAGCTGTTTATTTCTCTTCTTCCCTCCAGAGGTTTAAAACAGCTGTTTATTTCTCTTCTTCCCTCCAGAAGTTTAAAACAGCTGTTCATTCCCCTTCTTCCCTCCAGAAGTTTAAAACAGCTGTTTATTTCTCTTCTTCCCTCCAGAGGTTTAAAACAGCTGTTTATTTCTCTTCTTCCCTCCAGAAGTTTAAAACAGCTGTTTATTTCTCTTCTTCCCTCCAGAAGTTTAAAACAGCTGTTTATTTCTCTTCTTCCCTCCAGAAGTTTAAAACAGCTGTTCATTCCCCTTCTTCCCTCCAGAGGTTTAAAACAGCTGTTTATTCCCCTTCTTCCCTCCAGAAGTTCAAAACAGCTGTTTATTCCCCTTCTTCCCTCCAGAAGTTTAAAACAGCTGTTTATTTCTCTTCTTCCCTCCAGAAGTTTAAAACAGCTGTTTATTCCCCTTCTTCCCTCCAGAAGTTCAAAACAGCTGTTCATTCCCCTTCTTCCCTCCAGAAGTTCAAGACAGCTGTTCATTCCCCTTCTTCCCTCCAGAAGTTTAAAACAGCTGTTCATTCCCCTTCTTCCCTCCAGAAGTTCAAAACAGCTGTTCATTCCCCTTCTTCCCTCCAGAAGTTCAAGACAGCTGTTCATTCCCCTTCTTCCCTCCAGAAGTTCAAAACAGCTGCTCATTCCCCTTCTTCCCTCCAGAAGTTCAAAACAGCTGCTTATTCCCCCTCTTCTCTCCAGAAGTTCAAGACAGCTGCTCATTCCCCTTCTTCTCTCCAGAAGTTCAAAACAGCTGCTCATTCCCCTTCTTCCCTCCAGAAGTTCAAAACAGCTGCTCATTCCCCTTCTTCCCTCCAGAAGTTCAAGACAGCTGCTCATTCCCCTTCTTCCCTCCAGAAGTTCAAAACAGCTGCTCATTCCCCTTCTTCCCTCCAGAAGTTCAAAACAGCTGCTCATTCCCCTTCTTCCCTCCAGAAGTTCAAGACAGCTGCTCATTCCCCTTCTTTCCTCCAGAAGTTCAAAACAGCTGTTTATTCCCCTTCTTCCCTCCAGAAGTTCAAAACAACTGTTCATTCCCCTTCTTCCCTCCAGAAGTTCAAGACAGCTGCTCATTCCCCTTCTTCCCTCCAGAAGTTCAAAACAGCTGTTCATTCCCCTTCTTCCCTCCAGAAGTTCAAAACAGCTGTTCATTCCCCTTCTTCCCTCCAGAGGTTCAAGACAGCTGTTCATTCCCCTTCTTCCCTCCAGAAGTTCAAAACAGCTGTTCATTCCCCTTCTTCCCTCCAGAAGTTCAAAACAGCTGTTTATTCCCCTTCTTCCCTCCAGAAGTTCAAAACAGCTGTTTATTTCTCTTCTTCCCTCCAGAAGTTCAAAACAGCTGTTCATTCCCCTTCTTCCCTCCAGAAGTTTAAAACAGCTGTTCATTCCCCTTCTTCCCTCCAGAAGTTTAAAACAGCTGTTCATTCCCCTTCTTCCCTCCAGAAGTTCAAAACAGCTGTTCATTCCCCTTCTTCCCTCCAGAAGTTTAAAACAGCTGTTCATTCCCCTTCTTCCCTCCAGAAGTTTAAAACAGCTGTTCATTCCCCTTCTTCCCTCCAGAAGTTTAAAACAGCTGTTCATTCCCCTTCTTCCCTCCAGAAGTTTAAAACAGCTGTTCATTCCCCTTCTTCCCTCCAGAAGTTTAAAACAGCTGTTCATTCCCCTTCTTCCCTCCAGAAGTTTAAAACAGCTGTTCATTCCCCTTCTTCCCTCCAGAAGTTTAAAACAGCTGTTCATTCCCCTTCTTCCCTCCAGAAGTTTAAAACAGCTGTTC
The DNA here is from genome assembly GCF_964187855.1 of Myxine glutinosa. Lineage (NCBI taxonomy): Eukaryota > Metazoa > Chordata > Myxini > Myxiniformes > Myxinidae > Myxine > Myxine glutinosa. The sequence continues at coordinate 144,511 of NW_027616400.1, forward strand.
ATTCCCCTTCTTCCCTCCAGAAGTTCAAAACAGCTGATTATTCCCCTTCTTCCCTCCAGAGGTTCAAAACAGCTGTTCATTCCCCTTCTTCCCTCCAGAAGTTCAAAACAGCTGATTATTCCCCTTCTTCCCTCCAGAGGTTCAAAACAGCTGTTTATTCCCCTCTTCCCTCCAGAAGTTTAAAACAGCTGTTCATTCCCCTTCTTCCCTCCAGAGGTTCAAAACAGCTGTTTATTCCCCTTCTTCCCTACAGAAGTTCAAGACAGCTGATTATTCCCCTACTTCTCTCCAGGGGTTCAAAACAGCTGTTTATTCCCCTTCTTCCCTCCAGAAGTTCAAAACAGCTGATTATTCCCCTTCTTCCCTCCAGAAGTTCAAAACAGCTGATTATTCCACTTCTTCCCTCCAGAAGTTCAAAACAGCTGATTATTCCCCTCTTCTCTCCAGAAGTTCAAAACAGCTGATTATTCCCCTTCTTCCCTCCAGAAGTTCAAGACAGCTGATTATTCCCCTTCTTCCCTACAGAAGTTCAAGACAGCTGATTATTCCCCTCTTCCCTCCAGAAGTTCAAAACAGCTGTTTATTCCCCTTCTTCCCTCCAGAAGTTCAAAACAGCTGATTATTCCCCTTCTTCCCTCCAGAAGTTCAAAACAGCTGATTATTCCCCTTCTTCTCTCCAGAAGTTCAAAACAGCTGTTTATTCCCCTCTTCTCTCCAGAAGTTCAAAACAGCTGATTATTCCCCGCTTCTCTCCAGAAGTTCAAAACAGATGATTATTCCCCTTCTTCCCTCCAGAAGTTCAAAACAGCTGATTATTCCCCTTCTTCTCTCCAGAAGTTCAAAACAGCTGATTATTCCCCTTCTTCTCTCCAGAAGTTCAAAACAGCTGATTATTCCCCTTCTTCCCTCCAGAAGTTCAAAACAGCTGATTATTCCCCTTCTTCTCTCCAGAAGTTCAAAACAGCTGATTATTCCCCTTCTTCCCTCCAGAAGTTCAAAACAGCTGATTATTCCCCTCTTCCCTCCAGAAGTTCAAGACAGCTGATTATTCCCCTTCTTCCCTCCAGAAGTTCAAAACAGCTGATTATTCCCCTTCTTCCCTCCAGAAGTTCAAAACAGCTGTTTATTCCCCTTCTTCCCTCCAGAAGTTCAAAACAGCTGATTATTCCCCTTCTTCCCTCCAGAAGTTCAAAACAGCTGATTATTCCCCTTCTTCCCTCCAGAAGTTCAAAACAGCTGATTATTCCCCTTCTTCCCTCCAGAAGTTCAAAACAGCTGTTCATTCCCCTTCTTCCCTCCAGAAGTTTAAAACAGCTGTTTATTCCCCTTCTTCCCTCCAGAAGTTCAAAACAGCTGTTCATTCCCCTTCTTCCCTCCAGAAGTTTAAAACAGCTGTTTATTCCCCTTCTTCCCTCCAGAAGTTCAAAACAGCTGTTCATTCCCCTTCTTCCCTCCAGAAGTTCAAAACAGCTGATTATTCCCCTTCTTCCCTCCAGAAGTTCAAAACAGCTGTTCATTCCCCTTCTTCCCTCCAGAAGTTTAAAACAGCTGTTTATTCCCCTTCTTCCCTCCAGAAGTTCAAAACAGCTGATTATTCCCCTTCTTCCCTCCAGAAGTTCAAAACAGCTGATTATTCCCCTTCTTCCCTCCAGAAGTTCAAAACAGCTGATTATTCCCCTTCTTCCCTCCAGAAGTTCAAAACAGCTGATTATTCCCCTTCTTCCCTCCAGAAGTTCAAAACAGCTGCTCATTCCCCTTCTTCCCTCCAGAAGTTTAAAACAGCTGTTTATTTCTCTTCTTCCCTCCAGAAGTTTAAAACAGCTGTTCATTCCCCTTCTTCCCTCCAGAAGTTTAAAACAGCTGTTCATTCCCCTTCTTCCCTCCAGAAGTTCAAAACAGCTGTTTATTCCCCTTCTTCCCTCCAGAAGTTTAAAACAGCTGTTTATTTCTCTTCTTCCCTCCAGAAGTTTAAAACAGCTGTTTATTCCCCTTCTTCCCTCCAGAAGTTTAAAACAGCTGTTTATTTCTCTTCTTCCCTCCAGAAGTTCAAAACAGCTGTTCATTCCCCTTCTTCCCTCCAGAAGTTTAAAACAGCTGTTTATTTCTCTTCTTCCCTCCAGAAGTTTAAAACAGCTGTTCATGCCCCTTCTTCCCTCCAGAGGTTTAAAACAGCTGTTTATTTCTCTTCTTCCCTCCAGAAGTTTAAAACAGCTGTTCATTCCCCTTCTTCCCTCCAGAGGTTCAAGACAGCTGTTCATTCCCCTTCTTCCCTCCAGAAGTTCAAAACAGCTGTTCATTCCCCTTCTTCCCTCCAGAAGTTCAAAACAGCTGTTCATTCCCCTTCTTCCCTCCAGAAGTTCAAAACAGCTGTTCATTCCCCTTCTTCCCTCCAGAAGTTCAAAACAGCTGTTCATTCCCCTTCTTCCCTCCAGAGGTTCAAGACAGCTGTTCATTCCCCTTCTTCCCTCCAGAAGTTCAAAACAGCTGTTCATTCCCCTTCTTCCCTCCAGAAGTTCAAAACAGCTGTTTATTCCCCTTCTTCCCTCCAGAAGTTCAAAACAGCTGTTTATTTCTCTTCTTCCCTCCAGAAGTTCAAAACAGCTGTTCATTCCCCTTCTTCCCTCCAGAAGTTTAAAACAGCTGTTCATTCCCCTTCTTCCCTCCAGAAGTTTAAAACAGCTGTTCATTCCCCTTCTTCCCTCCAGAAGTTCAAAACAGCTGTTCATTCCCCTTCTTCCCTCCAGAAGTTTAAAACAGCTGTTCATTCCCCTTCTTCCCTCCAGAAGTTTAAAACAGCTGTTCATTCCCCTTCTTCCCTCCAGAAGTTTAAAACAGCTGTTCATTCCCCTTCTTCCCTCCAGAAGTTTAAAACAGCTGTTCATTCCCCTTCTTCCCTCCAGAAGTTTAAAACAGCTGTTCATTCCCCTTCTTCCCTCCAGAAGTTTAAAACAGCTGTTCATTCCCCTTCTTCCCTCCAGAAGTTTAAAACAGCTGTTCATTCCCCTTCTTCCCTCCAGAAGTTTAAAACAGCTGTTCATTCCCCTTCTTCCCTCCAGAAGTTCAAAACAGCTGATTATTCCCCTTCTTCCCTCCAGAGGTTCAAAACAGCTGTTCATTCCCCTTCTTCCCTCCAGAAGTTCAAAACAGCTGATTATTCCCCTTCTTCCCTCCAGAGGTTCAAAACAGCTGTTTATTCCCCTCTTCCCTCCAGAAGTTTAAAACAGCTGTTCATTCCCCTTCTTCCCTCCAGAGGTTCAAAACAGCTGTTTATTCCCCTTCTTCCCTACAGAAGTTCAAGACAGCTGATTATTCCCCTACTTCTCTCCAGGGGTTCAAAACAGCTGTTTATTCCCCTTCTTCCCTCCAGAAGTTCAAAACAGCTGATTATTCCCCTTCTTCCCTCCAGAAGTTCAAAACAGCTGATTATTCCACTTCTTCCCTCCAGAAGTTCAAAACAGCTGATTATTCCCCTTCTTCTCTCCAGAAGTTCAAAACAGCTGTTTATTCCCCTCTTCTCTCCAGAAGTTCAAAACAGCTGATTATTCCCCTTCTTCCCTCCAGAAGTTCAAAACAGCTGATTATTCCCCTTCTTCTCTCCAGAAGTTCAAAACAGCTGATTATTCCCCTTCTTCTCTCCAGAAGTTCAAAACAGCTGATTATTCCCCTTCTTCCCTCCAGAAGTTCAAGACAGCTGATTATTCCCCTTCTTCCCTACAGAAGTTCAAGACAGCTGATTATTCCCCTCTTCCCTCCAGAAGTTCAAAACAGCTGTTTATTTCTCTTCTTCCCTCCAGAAGTTTAAAACAGCTGTTCATTCCCCTTCTTCCCTCCAGAGGTTCAAGACAGCTGTTCATTCCCCTTCTTCCCTCCAGAAGTTCAAAACAGCTGTTCATTCCCCTTCTTCCCTCCAGAAGTTCAAAACAGCTGTTCATTCCCCTTCTTCCCTCCAGAAGTTTAAAACAGCTGTTCATTCCCCTTCTTCCCTCCAGAAGTTCAAAACAGCTGTTCATTCCCCTTCTTCCCTCCAGAAGTTTAAAACAGCTGTTTATTCCCCTTCTTCCCTCCAGAAGTTTAAAACAGCTGTTTATTCCCCTTCTTCCCTCCAGAAGTTTAAAACAGCTGTTCATTCCCCTTCTTCCCTCCAGAAGTTCAAAACAACTGTTTATTCCCCTTCTTCCCTCCAGAAGTTCAAAACAGCTGTTTATTCCCCTTCTTCCCTCCAGAGGTTTAAAACAGCTGTTTATTCCCCTTCTTCCCTCCAGAAGTTTAAAACAGCTGTTCATTCCCCTTCTTCCCTCCAGAAGTTCAAAACAACTGTTCATTCCCCTTCTTCCCTCCAGAAGTTCAAAACAGCTGTTCATTCCCCTTCTTCCCTCCAGAAGTTTAAAACAGCTGTTTATTCCCCTTCTTCCCTCCAGAGGTTTAAAACAGCTGTTTATTCCCCTTCTTCCCTCCAGAAGTTCAAAACAGCTGTTCATTCCCCTTCTTCCCTCCAGAAGTTTAAAACAGCTGTTTATTCCCCTTCTTCCCTCCAGAAGTTTAAAACAGCTGTTTATTCCCCTTCTTCCCTCCAGAAGTTTAAAACAGCTGTTCATTCCCCTTCTTCCCTCCAGAAGTTCAAAACAGCTGTTTATTCCCCTTCTTCCCTCCAGAGGTTTAAAACAGCTGTTTATTCCCCTTCTTCCCTCCAGAAGTTTAAAACAGCTGTTTATTCCCCTTCTTCCCTCCAGAAGTTCAAAACAGCTGTTCATTCCCCTTCTTCCCTCCAGAAGTTTAAAACAGCTGTTTATTCCCCTTCTTCCCTCCAGAAGTTTAAAACAGCTGCTCATTCCCCTTCTTCCCTCCAGAAGTTTAAAACAGCTGTTCATTCCCCTTCTTCCCTCCAGAAGTTCAAAACAGCTGTTTATTCCCCTTCTTCCCTCCAGAAGTTTAAAACAGCTGTTCATTCCCCTTCTTCCCTCCAGAAGTTCAAAACAGCTGATTATTCCCCTTCTTCCCTCCAGAAGTTCAAAACAGCTGTTCATTCCCCTTCTTCCCTCCAGAAGTTCAAAACAGCTGATTATTCCCCTTCTTCCCTCCAGAAGTTCAAAACAGCTGATTATTCCCCTTCTTCCCTCCAGAAGTTTAAAACAGCTGTTCATTCCCCTTCTTCCCTCCAGAAGTTCAAAACAGCTGATTATTCCCCTTCTTCCCTCCAGAAGTTCAAAACAGCTGTTCATTCCCCTTCTTCCCTCCAGAAGTTCAAGACAGCTGTTTATTCCCCTTCTTCCCTCCAGAAGTTCAAAACAGCTGTTCATTCCCCTTCTTCCCTCCAGAAGTTCAAGACAGCTGTTTATTCCCCTTCTTCCCTCCAGAAGTTCAAAACAGCTGTTCATTCCCCTTCTTCCCTCCAGAAGTTCAAAACAGCTGATTATTCCCCTTCTTCTCTCCAGAAGTTCAAAACAGCTGATTATTCCCCTTCTTCCCTCCAGAAGTTTAAAACAGCTGTTCATTCCCCTTCTTCCCTCCAGAAGTTCAAAACAGCTGATTATTCCCCTTCTTCCCTCCAGAAGTTTAAAACAGCTGTTTATTTCTCTTCTTCCCTCCAGAAGTTTAAAACAGCTGTTCATGCCCCTTCTTCCCTCCAGAGGTTTAAAACAGCTGTTCATTCCCCTTCTTCCCTCCAGAAGTTCAAAACAGCTGTTCATTCCCCTTCTTCCCTCCAGAAGTTCAAAACAGCTGTTCATTCCCCTTCTTCCCTCCAGAAGTTTAAAACAGCTGTTTATTTCTCTTCTTCCCTCCAGAAGTTTAAAACAGCTGTTTATTTCTCTTCTTCCCTCCAGAGGTTTAAAACAGCTGTTTATTTCTCTTCTTCCCTCCAGAAGTTTAAAACAGCTGTTCATTCCCCTTCTTCCCTCCAGAAGTTTAAAACAGCTGTTTATTTCTCTTCTTCCCTCCAGAGGTTTAAAACAGCTGTTCATTCCCCTTCTTCCCTCCAGAAGTTCAAGACAGCTGTTTATTCCCCTTCTTCCCTCCAGAAGTTCAAGACAGCTGTTTATTCCCCTTCTTCCCTCCAGAAGTTCAAAACAGCTGTTCATTCCCCTTCTTCCCTCCAGAAGTTCAAAACAGCTGATTATTCCCCTTCTTCTCTCCAGAAGTTCAAAACAGCTGATTATTCCCCTTCTTCCCTCCAGAAGTTTAAAACAGCTGTTCATTCCCCTTCTTCCCTCCAGAAGTTCAAAACAGCTGATTATTCCCCTTCTTCCCTCCAGAAGTTTAAAACAGCTGTTTATTTCTCTTCTTCCCTCCAGAAGTTTAAAACAGCTGTTCATGCCCCTTCTTCCCTCCAGAGGTTTAAAACAGCTGTTCATTCCCCTTCTTCCCTCCAGAAGTTCAAAACAGCTCTTCATTCCCCTTCTTCCCTCCAGAAGTTCAAAACAGCTGTTCATTCCCCTTCTTCCCTCCAGAAGTTTAAAACAGCTGTTTATTTCTCTTCTTCCCTCCAGAAGTTTAAAACAGCTGTTTATTTCTCTTCTTCCCTCCAGAGGTTTAAAACAGCTGTTTATTTCTCTTCTTCCCTCCAGAAGTTTAAAACAGCTGTTCATTCCCCTTCTTCCCTCCAGAAGTTTAAAACAGCTGTTTATTTCTCTTCTTCCCTCCAGAAGTTTAAAACAGCTGTTTATTTCTCTTCTTCCCTCCAGAAGTTTAAAACAGCTGTTCATTCCCCTTCTTCCCTCCAGAAGTTTAAAACAGCTGTTTATTTCTCTTCTTCCCTCCAGAGGTTTAAAACAGCTGTTTATTTCTCTTCTTCCCTCCAGAAGTTTAAAACAGCTGTTTATTTCTCTTCTTCCCTCCAGAAGTTTAAAACAGCTGTTTATTTCTCTTCTTCCCTCCAGAAGTTTAAAACAGCTGTTCATTCCCCTTCTTCCCTCCAGAGGTTTAAAACAGCTGTTTATTCCCCTTCTTCCCTCCAGAAGTTCAAAACAGCTGTTTATTCCCCTTCTTCCCTCCAGAAGTTTAAAACAGCTGTTTATTTCTCTTCTTCCCTCCAGAAGTTTAAAACAGCTGTTTATTCCCCTTCTTCCCTCCAGAAGTTCAAAACAGCTGTTCATTCCCCTTCTTCCCTCCAGAAGTTCAAGACAGCTGTTCATTCCCCTTCTTCCCTCCAGAAGTTTAAAACAGCTGTTCATTCCCCTTCTTCCCTCCAGAAGTTCAAAACAGCTGTTCATTCCCCTTCTTCCCTCCAGAAGTTCAAGACAGCTGTTCATTCCCCTTCTTCCCTCCAGAAGTTCAAAACAGCTGCTCATTCCCCTTCTTCCCTCCAGAAGTTCAAAACAGCTGCTTATTCCCCCTCTTCTCTCCAGAAGTTCAAGACAGCTGCTCATTCCCCTTCTTCTCTCCAGAAGTTCAAAACAGCTGCTCATTCCCCTTCTTCCCTCCAGAAGTTCAAAACAGCTGCTCATTCCCCTTCTTCCCTCCAGAAGTTCAAGACAGCTGCTCATTCCCCTTCTTCCCTCCAGAAGTTCAAAACAGCTGCTCATTCCCCTTCTTCCCTCCAGAAGTTCAAAACAGCTGCTCATTCCCCTTCTTCCCTCCAGAAGTTCAAGACAGCTGCTCATTCCCCTTCTTTCCTCCAGAAGTTCAAAACAGCTGTTTATTCCCCTTCTTCCCTCCAGAAGTTCAAAACAACTGTTCATTCCCCTTCTTCCCTCCAGAAGTTCAAGACAGCTGCTCATTCCCCTTCTTCCCTCCAGAAGTTCAAAACAGCTGTTCATTCCCCTTCTTCCCTCCAGAAGTTCAAAACAGCTGTTCATTCCCCTTCTTCCCTCCAGAGGTTCAAGACAGCTGTTCATTCCCCTTCTTCCCTCCAGAAGTTCAAAACAGCTGTTCATTCCCCTTCTTCCCTCCAGAAGTTCAAAACAGCTGTTTATTCCCCTTCTTCCCTCCAGAAGTTCAAAACAGCTGTTTATTTCTCTTCTTCCCTCCAGAAGTTCAAAACAGCTGTTCATTCCCCTTCTTCCCTCCAGAAGTTTAAAACAGCTGTTCATTCCCCTTCTTCCCTCCAGAAGTTTAAAACAGCTGTTCATTCCCCTTCTTCCCTCCAGAAGTTCAAAACAGCTGTTCATTCCCCTTCTTCCCTCCAGAAGTTTAAAACAGCTGTTCATTCCCCTTCTTCCCTCCAGAAGTTTAAAACAGCTGTTCATTCCCCTTCTTCCCTCCAGAAGTTTAAAACAGCTGTTCATTCCCCTTCTTCCCTCCAGAAGTTTAAAACAGCTGTTCATTCCCCTTCTTCCCTCCAGAAGTTTAAAACAGCTGTTCATTCCCCTTCTTCCCTCCAGAAGTTTAAAACAGCTGTTCATTCCCCTTCTTCCCTCCAGAAGTTTAAAACAGCTGTTCATTCCCCTTCTTCCCTCCAGAAGTTTAAAACAGCTGTTCATTCCCCTTCTTCCCTCCAGAAGTTCAAAACAGCTGATTATTCCCCTTCTTCCCTCCAGAGGTTCAAAACAGCTGTTCATTCCCCTTCTTCCCTCCAGAAGTTCAAAACAGCTGATTATTCCCCTTCTTCCCTCCAGAGGTTCAAAACAGCTGTTTATTCCCCTCTTCCCTCCAGAAGTTTAAAACAGCTGTTCATTCCCCTTCTTCCCTCCAGAGGTTCAAAACAGCTGTTTATTCCCCTTCTTCCCTACAGAAGTTCAAGACAGCTGATTATTCCCCTACTTCTCTCCAGGGGTTCAAAACAGCTGTTTATTCCCCTTCTTCCCTCCAGAAGTTCAAAACAGCTGATTATTCCCCTTCTTCCCTCCAGAAGTTCAAAACAGCTGATTATTCCACTTCTTCCCTCCAGAAGTTCAAAACAGCTGATTATTCCCCTCTTCTCTCCAGAAGTTCAAAACAGCTGATTATTCCCCTTCTTCCCTCCAGAAGTTCAAGACAGCTGATTATTCCCCTTCTTCCCTACAGAAGTTCAAGACAGCTGATTATTCCCCTCTTCCCTCCAGAAGTTCAAAACAGCTGTTTATTCCCCTTCTTCCCTCCAGAAGTTCAAAACAGCTGATTATTCCCCTTCTTCCCTCCAGAAGTTCAAAACAGCTGATTATTCCCCTTCTTCTCTCCAGAAGTTCAAAACAGCTGTTTATTCCCCTCTTCTCTCCAGAAGTTCAAAACAGCTGATTATTCCCCGCTTCTCTCCAGAAGTTCAAAACAGATGATTATTCCCCTTCTTCCCTCCAGAAGTTCAAAACAGCTGATTATTCCCCTTCTTCTCTCCAGAAGTTCAAAACAGCTGATTATTCCCCTTCTTCTCTCCAGAAGTTCAAAACAGCTGATTATTCCCCTTCTTCCCTCCAGAAGTTCAAAACAGCTGATTATTCCCCTTCTTCTCTCCAGAAGTTCAAAACAGCTGATTATTCCCCTTCTTCCCTCCAGAAGTTCAAAACAGCTGATTATTCCCCTCTTCCCTCCAGAAGTTCAAGACAGCTGATTATTCCCCTTCTTCCCTCCAGAAGTTCAAAACAGCTGATTATTCCCCTTCTTCCCTCCAGAAGTTCAAAACAGCTGTTTATTCCCCTTCTTCCCTCCAGAAGTTCAAAACAGCTGATTATTCCCCTTCTTCCCTCCAGAAGTTCAAAACAGCTGATTATTCCCCTTCTTCCCTCCAGAAGTTCAAAACAGCTGATTATTCCCCTTCTTCCCTCCAGAAGTTCAAAACAGCTGTTCATTCCCCTTCTTCCCTCCAGAAGTTTAAAACAGCTGTTTATTCCCCTTCTTCCCTCCAGAAGTTCAAAACAGCTGTTCATTCCCCTTCTTCCCTCCAGAAGTTTAAAACAGCTGTTTATTCCCCTTCTTCCCTCCAGAAGTTCAAAACAGCTGTTCATTCCCCTTCTTCCCTCCAGAAGTTCAAAACAGCTGATTATTCCCCTTCTTCCCTCCAGAAGTTCAAAACAGCTGTTCATTCCCCTTCTTCCCTCCAGAAGTTTAAAACAGCTGTTTATTCCCCTTCTTCCCTCCAGAAGTTCAAAACAGCTGATTATTCCCCTTCTTCCCTCCAGAAGTTCAAAACAGCTGATTATTCCCCTTCTTCCCTCCAGAAGTTCAAAACAGCTGATTATTCCCCTTCTTCCCTCCAGAAGTTCAAAACAGCTGATTATTCCCCTTCTTCCCTCCAGAAGTTCAAAACAGCTGCTCATTCCCCTTCTTCCCTCCAGAAGTTTAAAACAGCTGTTTATTTCTCTTCTTCCCTCCAGAAGTTTAAAACAGCTGTTCATTCCCCTTCTTCCCTCCAGAAGTTTAAAACAGCTGTTCATTCCCCTTCTTCCCTCCAGAAGTTCAAAACAGCTGTTTATTCCCCTTCTTCCCTCCAGAAGTTTAAAACAGCTGTTTATTTCTCTTCTTCCCTCCAGAAGTTTAAAACAGCTGTTTATTCCCCTTCTTCCCTCCAGAAGTTTAAAACAGCTGTTTATTTCTCTTCTTCCCTCCAGAAGTTCAAAACAGCTGTTCATTCCCCTTCTTCCCTCCAGAAGTTTAAAACAGCTGTTTATTTCTCTTCTTCCCTCCAGAAGTTTAAAACAGCTGTTCATGCCCCTTCTTCCCTCCAGAGGTTTAAAACAGCTGTTTATTTCTCTTCTTCCCTCCAGAAGTTTAAAACAGCTGTTCATTCCCCTTCTTCCCTCCAGAGGTTCAAGACAGCTGTTCATTCCCCTTCTTCCCTCCAGAAGTTCAAAACAGCTGTTCATTCCCCTTCTTCCCTCCAGAAGTTCAAAACAGCTGTTCATTCCCCTTCTTCCCTCCAGAAGTTCAAAACAGCTGTTCATTCCCCTTCTTCCCTCCAGAAGTTCAAAACAGCTGTTCATTCCCCTTCTTCCCTCCAGAGGTTCAAGACAGCTGTTCATTCCCCTTCTTCCCTCCAGAAGTTCAAAACAGCTGTTCATTCCCCTTCTTCCCTCCAGAAGTTCAAAACAGCTGTTTATTCCCCTTCTTCCCTCCAGAAGTTCAAAACAGCTGTTTATTTCTCTTCTTCCCTCCAGAAGTTCAAAACAGCTGTTCATTCCCCTTCTTCCCTCCAGAAGTTTAAAACAGCTGTTCATTCCCCTTCTTCCCTCCAGAAGTTTAAAACAGCTGTTCATTCCCCTTCTTCCCTCCAGAAGTTCAAAACAGCTGTTCATTCCCCTTCTTCCCTCCAGAAGTTTAAAACAGCTGTTCATTCCCCTTCTTCCCTCCAGAAGTTTAAAACAGCTGTTCATTCCCCTTCTTCCCTCCAGAAGTTTAAAACAGCTGTTCATTCCCCTTCTTCCCTCCAGAAGTTTAAAACAGCTGTTCATTCCCCTTCTTCCCTCCAGAAGTTTAAAACAGCTGTTCATTCCCCTTCTTCCCTCCAGAAGTTTAAAACAGCTGTTCATTCCCCTTCTTCCCTCCAGAAGTTTAAAACAGCTGTTCATTCCCCTTCTTCCCTCCAGAAGTTTAAAACAGCTGTTCATTCCCCTTCTTCCCTCCAGAAGTTCAAAACAGCTGATTATTCCCCTTCTTCCCTCCAGAGGTTCAAAACAGCTGTTCATTCCCCTTCTTCCCTCCAGAAGTTCAAAACAGCTGATTATTCCCCTTCTTCCCTCCAGAGGTTCAAAACAGCTGTTTATTCCCCTCTTCCCTCCAGAAGTTTAAAACAGCTGTTCATTCCCCTTCTTCCCTCCAGAGGTTCAAAACAGCTGTTTATTCCCCTTCTTCCCTACAGAAGTTCAAGACAGCTGATTATTCCCCTACTTCTCTCCAGGGGTTCAAAACAGCTGTTTATTCCCCTTCTTCCCTCCAGAAGTTCAAAACAGCTGATTATTCCCCTTCTTCCCTCCAGAAGTTCAAAACAGCTGATTATTCCACTTCTTCCCTCCAGAAGTTCAAAACAGCTGATTATTCCCCTTCTTCTCTCCAGAAGTTCAAAACAGCTGTTTATTCCCCTCTTCTCTCCAGAAGTTCAAAACAGCTGATTATTCCCCTTCTTCCCTCCAGAAGTTCAAAACAGCTGATTATTCCCCTTCTTCTCTCCAGAAGTTCAAAACAGCTGATTATTCCCCTTCTTCTCTCCAGAAGTTCAAAACAGCTGATTATTCCCCTTCTTCCCTCCAGAAGTTCAAGACAGCTGATTATTCCCCTTCTTCCCTACAGAAGTTCAAGACAGCTGATTATTCCCCTCTTCCCTCCAGAAGTTCAAAACAGCTGTTTATTCCCCTTCTTCCCTCCAGAAGTTCAAAACAGCTGATTATTCCCCTTCTTCCCTCCAGAAGTTCAAAACAGCTGATTATTCCCCTTCTTCTCTCCAGAAGTTCAAAACAGCTGTTTATTCCCCTCTTCTCTCCAGAAGTTCAAAACAGCTGATTATTCCCCGCTTCTCTCCAGAAGTTCAAAACAGATGATTATTCCCCTTCTTCCCTCCAGAAGTTCAAAACAGCTGATTATTCCCCTTCTTCTCTCCAGAAGTTCAAAACAGCTGATTATTCCCCTTCTTCTCTCCAGAAGTTCAAAACAGCTGATTATTCCCCTTCTTCCCTCCAGAAGTTCAAAACAGCTGATTATTCCCCTTCTTCTCTCCAGAAGTTCAAAACAGCTGATTATTCCCCTTCTTCCCTCCAGAAGTTCAAAACAGCTGATTATTCCCCTCTTCCCTCCAGAAGTTCAAGACAGCTGATTATTCCCCTTCTTCCCTCCAGAAGTTCAAAACAGCTGATTATTCCCCTTCTTCCCTCCAGAAGTTCAAAGCAGCTGTTTATTCCCCTTCTTCCCTCCAGAAGTTCAAAACAGCTGATTATTCCCCTTCTTCCCTCCAGAAGTTCAAAACAGCTGATTATTCCCCTTCTTCCCTCCAGAAGTTCAAAACAGCTGTTCATTCCCCTTCTTCCCTCCAGAAGTTCAAAACAGCTGATTATTCCCCTTCTTCCCTCCAGAAGTTCAAAACAGCTGTTCATTCCCCTTCTTCCCTCCAGAAGTTTAAAACAGCTGTTTATTCCCCTTCTTCCCTCCAGAAGTTCAAAACAGCTGATTATTCCCCTTCTTCCCTCCAGAAGTTCAAAACAGCTGATTATTCCCCTTCTTCCCTCCAGAAGTTCAAAACAGCTGATTATTCCCCTTCTTCCCTCCAGAAGTTCAAAACAGCTGATTATTCCCCTTCTTCCCTCCAGAAGTTCAAAACAGCTGCTCATTCCCCTTCTTCCCTCCAGAAGTTTAAAACAGCTGTTTATTTCTCTTCTTCCCTCCAGAAGTTTAAAACAGCTGTTCATTCCCCTTCTTCCCTCCAGAAGTTTAAAACAGCTGTTCATTCCCCTTCTTCCCTCCAGAAGTTCAAAACAGCTGTTTATTCCCCTTCTTCCCTCCAGAGGTTTAAAACAGCTGTTTATTTCTCTTCTTCCCTCCAGAAGTTTAAAACAGCTGTTCATTCCCCTTCTTCCCTCCAGAAGTTTAAAACAGCTGTTCATTCCCCTTCTTCCCTCCAGAGGTTTAAAACAGCTGTTCATTCCCCTTCTTCCCTCCAGAAGTTTAAAACAGCTGATTATTCCCCTTCTTCCCTCCAGAGGTTTAAAACAGCTGTTTATTCCCCTTCTTCCCTCCAGAAGTTTAAAACAGCTGTTTATTTCTCTTCTTCCCTCCAGAAGTTCAAAACAGCTGTTCATTCCCCTTCTTCCCTCCAGAAGTTTAAAACAGCTGTTTATTTCTCTTCTTCCCTCCAGAAGTTTAAAACAGCTGTTCATGCCCCTTCTTCCCTCCAGAGGTTTAAAACAGCTGTTTATTTCTCTTCTTCCCTCCAGAAGTTTAAAACAGCTGTTCATTCCCCTTCTTCCCTCCAGAGGTTCAAGACAGCTGTTCATTCCCCTTCTTCCCTCCAGAAGTTCAAAACAGCTGTTCATTCCCCTTCTTCCCTCCAGAAGTTCAAAACAGCTGTTAATTCCCCTTCTTCCCTCCAGAAGTTTAAAACAGCTGTTCACTCCCCTTCTTCCCTCCAGAAGTTCAAAACAGCTGTTCATTCCCCTTCTTCCCTCCAGAAGTTTAAAACAGCTGTTTATTCCCCTTCTTCCCTCCAGAAGTTTAAAACAGCTGTTTATTCCCCTTCTTCCCTCCAGAAGTTTAAAACAGCTGTTCATTCCCCTTCTTCCCTCCAGAAGTTCAAAACAACTGTTTATTCCCCTTCTTCCCTCCAGAAGTTCAAAACAGCTGTTTATTCCCCTTCTTCCCTCCAGAGGTTTAAAACAGCTGTTTATTCCCCTTCTTCCCTCCAGAAGTTTAAAACAGCTGTTCATTCCCCTTCTTCCCTCCAGAAGTTCAAAACAACTGTTCATTCCCCTTCTTCCCTCCAGAAGTTCAAAACAGCTGTTCATTCCCCTTCTTCCCTCCAGAAGTTTAAAACAGCTGTTTATTCCCCTTCTTCCCTCCAGAGGTTTAAAACAGCTGTTTATTCCCCTTCTTCCCTCCAGAAGTTCAAAACAGCTGTTCATTCCCCTTCTTCCCTCCAGAAGTTTAAAACAGCTGTTTATTCCCCTTCTTCCCTCCAGAAGTTTAAAACAGCTGTTTATTCCCCTTCTTCCCTCCAGAAGTTTAAAACAGCTGTTCATTCCCCTTCTTCCCTCCAGAAGTTCAAAACAGCTGTTTATTCCCCTTCTTCCCTCCAGAGGTTTAAAACAGCTGTTTATTCCCCTTCTTCCCTCCAGAAGTTTAAAACAGCTGTTTATTCCCCTTCTTCCCTCCAGAAGTTCAAAACAGCTGTTCATTCCCCTTCTTCCCTCCAGAAGTTTAAAACAGCTGTTTATTCCCCTTCTTCCCTCCAGAAGTTTAAAACAGCTGCTCATTCCCCTTCTTCCCTCCAGAAGTTTAAAACAGCTGTTCATTCCCCTTCTTCCCTCCAGAAGTTCAAAACAGCTGTTTATTCCCCTTCTTCCCTCCAGAAGTTTAAAACAGCTGTTCATTCCCCTTCTTCCCTCCAGAAGTTCAAAACAGCTGATTATTCCCCTTCTTCCCTCCAGAAGTTCAAAACAGCTGTTCATTCCCCTTCTTCCCTCCAGAAGTTCAAAACAGCTGATTATTCCCCTTCTTCCCTCCAGAAGTTCAAAACAGCTGATTATTCCCCTTCTTCCCTCCAGAAGTTTAAAACAGCTGTTCATTCCCCTTCTTCCCTCCAGAAGTTCAAAACAGCTGATTATTCCCCTTCTTCCCTCCAGAAGTTCAAAACAGCTGTTCATTCCCCTTCTTCCCTCCAGAAGTTCAAGACAGCTGTTTATTCCCCTTCTTCCCTCCAGAAGTTCAAAACAGCTGTTCATTCCCCTTCTTCCCTCCAGAAGTTCAAGACAGCTGTTTATTCCCCTTCTTCCCTCCAGAAGTTCAAAACAGCTGTTCATTCCCCTTCTTCCCTCCAGAAGTTCAAAACAGCTGATTATTCCCCTTCTTCTCTCCAGAAGTTCAAAACAGCTGATTATTCCCCTTCTTCCCTCCAGAAGTTTAAAACAGCTGTTCATTCCCCTTCTTCCCTCCAGAAGTTCAAAACAGCTGATTATTCCCCTTCTTCCCTCCAGAAGTTTAAAACAGCTGTTTATTTCTCTTCTTCCCTCCAGAAGTTTAAAACAGCTGTTCATGCCCCTTCTTCCCTCCAGAGGTTTAAAACAGCTGTTCATTCCCCTTCTTCCCTCCAGAAGTTCAAAACAGCTGTTCATTCCCCTTCTTCCCTCCAGAAGTTCAAAACAGCTGTTCATTCCCCTTCTTCCCTCCAGAAGTTTAAAACAGCTGTTTATTTCTCTTCTTCCCTCCAGAAGTTTAAAACAGCTGTTTATTTCTCTTCTTCCCTCCAGAGGTTTAAAACAGCTGTTTATTTCTCTTCTTCCCTCCAGAAGTTTAAAACAGCTGTTCATTCCCCTTCTTCCCTCCAGAAGTTTAAAACAGCTGTTTATTTCTCTTCTTCCCTCCAGAGGTTTAAAACAGCTGTTCATTCCCCTTCTTCCCTCCAGAAGTTCAAGACAGCTGTTTATTCCCCTTCTTCCCTCCAGAAGTTCAAAACAGCTGTTCATTCCCCTTCTTCCCTCCAGAAGTTCAAGACAGCTGTTTATTCCCCTTCTTCCCTCCAGAAGTTCAAAACAGCTGTTCATTCCCCTTCTTCCCTCCAGAAGTTCAAAACAGCTGATTATTCCCCTTCTTCTCTCCAGAAGTTCAAAACAGCTGATTATTCCCCTTCTTCCCTCCAGAAGTTTAAAACAGCTGTTCATTCCCCTTCTTCCCTCCAGAAGTTCAAAACAGCTGATTATTCCCCTTCTTCCCTCCAGAAGTTTAAAACAGCTGTTTATTTCTCTTCTTCCCTCCAGAAGTTTAAAACAGCTGTTCATGCCCCTTCTTCCCTCCAGAGGTTTAAAACAGCTGTTCATTCCCCTTCTTCCCTCCAGAAGTTCAAAACAGCTCTTCATTCCCCTTCTTCCCTCCAGAAGTTCAAAACAGCTGTTCATTCCCCTTCTTCCCTCCAGAAGTTTAAAACAGCTGTTTATTTCTCTTCTTCCCTCCAGAAGTTTAAAACAGCTGTTTATTTCTCTTCTTCCCTCCAGAAGTTTAAAACAGCTGTTCATTCCCCTTCTTCCCTCCAGAAGTTTAAAACAGCTGTTTATTTCTCTTCTTCCCTCCAGAAGTTTAAAACAGCTGTTCATTCCCCTTCTTCCCTCCAGAAGTTTAAAACAGCTGTTTATTTCTCTTCTTCCCTCCAGAGGTTTAAAACAGCTGTTTATTTCTCTTCTTCCCTCCAGAAGTTTAAAACAGCTGTTTATTTCTCTTCTTCCCTCCAGAAGTTTAAAACAGCTGTTTATTTCTCTTCTTCCCTCCAGAAGTTTAAAACAGCTGTTCATTCCCCTTCTTCCCTCCAGAGGTTTAAAACAGCTGTTTATTCCCCTTCTTCCCTCCAGAAGTTCAAGACAGCTGTTCATTCCCCTTCTTCCCTCCAGAAGTTTAAAACAGCTGTTCATTCCCCTTCTTCCCTCCAGAAGTTCAAAACAGCTGTTCATTCCCCTTCTTCCCTCCAGAAGTTCAAGACAGCTGTTTATTCCCCTTCTTCCCTCCAGAAGTTCAAAACAGCTGTTCATTCCCCTTCTTCCCTCCAGAAGTTCAAAACAGCTGTTCATTCCCCTTCTTCCCTCCAGAAGTTCAAGACAGCTGTTTATTCCCCTTCTTCCCTCCAGAAGTTCAAAACAGCTGTTCATTCCCCTCCTTCTCTCCAGAAGTTCAAAACAGCTGATTATTCCCCTTCTTCCCTCCAGAAGTTCAAGACAGCTGATTATTCCCCTTCTTCCCTCCAGAAGTTCAAAACAGCTGTTTATTCCCCTCCTTCTCTCCAGAAGTTCAAAACAGCTGTTTATTCCCCTCCTTCTCTCCAGAAGTTCAAAACAGCTGTTTATTCCCCTCTTCTCTCCAGAAGTTCAAAACAGATGATTATTCCCCTTCTTCCCTCCAGAAGTTCAAAACAGCTGTTTATTCCCCTCCTTCTCTCCAGAAGTTCAAAACAGCTGATTATTCCCCTTCTTCCCTCCAGAAGTTCAAAACAGCTGTTTATTCCCCTCCTTCTCTCCAGAAGTTCAAAACAGCTGTTTATTCCCCTCTTCTCTCCAGAAGTTCAAAACAGATGATTATTCCCCTCCTTCTCTCCAGAAGTTCAAAACAGCTGTTTATTCCCCTTCTTCCCTCCAGAAGTTCAAAACAGATGATTATTCCCCTTCTTCCCTCCAGAAGTTCAAAACAGCTGATTATTCCCCTCTTCTCTCCAGAAGTTCAAAACAGATGATTATTCCCCTTCTTCCCTCCAGAAGTTCAAAACAGATGATTATTCCCCTTCTTCCCTCCAGAAGTTCAAAACAGCTGATTATTCCCCTTCTTCCCTCCAGAAGTTCAAAACAGATGATTATTCCCCTTCTTCCCTCCAGAAGTTCAAAACAGCTGTTTATTCCCCTTCTTCTCTCCAGAAGTTCAAAACAGATGATTATTCCCCTTCTTCCCTCCAGAAGTTCACAACAGCTGATTATTCCCCTCTTCTCTCCAGAAGTTCAAAACAGCTGATTATTCCCCTCTTCTCTCCAGAAGTTCAAAACAGCTGTTCATTCCCCTTCTTCCCTCCAGAAGTTCAAAACAGCTGTTCATTCCCCTCTTCTCTCCAGAAGTTCAAAACAGATGATTATTCCCCTTCTTCTCTCCAGAAGTTCAAAACAGCTGTTTATTCCCCTCCTTCTCTCCAGAAGTTCAAAACAGCTGTTCATTCCCCTCTTCTCTCCAGAAGTTCAAAACAGATGATTATTCCCCTCCTTCTCTCCAGAAGTTCAAAACAGCTGTTCATTCCCCTCTTCTCTCCAGAAGTTCAAAACAGATGATTATTCCCCTTCTTCTCTCCAGAAGTTCAAAACAGCTGTTCATTCCCCTTCTTCCCTCCAGAAGTTCAAAACAGCTGATAATTCCCCTCTTCTCTCCAGAAGTTCAAAACAGATGATTATTCCCCTTCTTCCCTCCAGAAGTTCAAAACAGCTGATTATTCCCCTGCTTCTCTCCAGAAGTTCAAAACAGCTGATTATTCCCTTCTTCTCTCCAGAAGTTCAAAACAGCTGATTATTCCCCTTCTTCCCTCCAGAAGTTCAAAACAGCTGATTATTCCCCTTCTTCCCTCCAGAAGTTCAAAACAGCTGATTATTCCCCTTCTTCCCTCCAGAAGTTTAAAACAGCTGATTATTCCCCTACTTCTCTCCAGAGGTTCAAAACAGCTGATGATTCCCCTTCGTCCCTCCAGAAGTTCAAAACAGCTGATGATTCCCCTACTTCCCTCCAGAAGTTCAAAACAGCTGATTATTCCCCTTCTTCCCTCCAGAAGTTCAAGACAGCTGATTATTCCCCTTCTTCCCTACAGAAGTTCAAGACAGCTGATTATTCCCCTTCTTCCCTCCAGAAGTTCAAAACAGCTGATTATTCCCCTTCTTCCCTCCAGAAGTTCAAAACAGCTGATTATTCCCCTTCTTCCCTACAGAAGTTCAAGACAGCTGATTATTCCCCTTCTTCCCTCCAGAAGTTCAAGACAGCTGATTATTCCCCTTCTTCCCTCCAGAAGTTCAAAACAGCTGATTATTCCCCTTCTTCCCTCCAGAAGTTCAAGACAGCTGATTATTCCCCTTCTTCCCTCCAGAAGTTCAAAACAGCTGTTCATTCCCCTCCTTCTCTCCAGAAGTTCAAAACAGCTGATTATTCCCCTCTTCCCTCCAGAAGTTCAAAACAGCTGATTATTCCCCTGCTTCTCTCCAGAAGTTCAAAACAGCTGATTATTCCCCTTCTTCCCTCCAGAAGTTTAAAACAGCTGATTATTCCCCTTCTTCCCTCCAGAAGTTCAAAACAGCTGATTATTCCCCTTCTTCCCTCCAGAAGTTTAAAACAGCTGATTATTCCCCTACTTCTCTCCAGAAGTTCAAAACAGCTGATGATTCCCCTCTTCTCTCCAGAAGTTCAAAACAGCTGATTATTCCCCTTCTTCCCTCCAGAAGTTCAAGACAGCTGATTATTCCCCTTCTTCCCTACAGAAGTTCAAGACAGCTGATTATTCCCCTTCTTCCCTCCAGAAGTTCAAAACAGCTGATTATTCCCCTTCTTCCCTCCAGAAGTTCAAAACAGCTGATTATTCCCCTTCTTCCCTACAGAAGTTCAAGACAGCTGATTATTCCCCTTCTTCCCTCCAGAAGTTCAAAACAGCTGATTATTCCCCTTCTTCCCTCCAGAAGTTCAAGACAGCTGATTATTCCCCTTCTTCCCTACAGAAGTTCAAGACAGCTGATTATTCCCCTTCTTCCCTCCAGAAGTTCAAAACAGCTGATTATTCCCCTTCTTCCCTCCAGAAGTTCAAAACAGCTGTTTATTCCCCTTCTTCCCTCCAGAAGTTCAAAACAGCTGATTATTCCCCTTCTTCCCTCCAGAAGTTCAAAACAGCTGATTATTCCCCTTCTTCCCTCCAGAAGTTCAAAACAGCTGATTATTCCCCTTCTTCCCTCCAGAAGTTCAAAACAGCTGATTATTCCCCTTCTTCCCTCCAGAAGGTCAAAACAGCTGTTCATTACCCTTCTTCCCTCCAGAAGTTTAAAACAGCTGTTCATTCCCCTTCTTCCCTCCAGAAGTTTAAAACAGCTGTTTATTCCCCTTCTTCCCTCCAGAAGTTCAAAACAGCTGATTATTCCCCTTCTTCCCTCCAGAAGTTCAAAACAGCTGATTATTCCCCTTCTTCCCTCCAGAAGTTCAAAACAGCTGATTATTCCCCTTCTTCCCTCCAGAAGTTCAAATCAGCTGATTATTCCCCTTCTTCCCTCCAGAAGTTCAAAACAGCTGATTATTCCCCTTCTTCCCTCCAGAAGTTCAAAACAGCTGATTATTCCCCTTCTTCCCTCCAGAAGTTCAAAACAGCTGATTATTCCCCTTCTTCCCTCCAGAAGTTCAAAACAGCTGATTATTCCCCTTCTTCCCTCCAGAAGTTCAAGACAGCTGATTATTCCCCTCTTCCCTCCAGAAGTTCAAGACAGCTGATTATTCCCCTTCTTCCCTCCAGAAGTTCAAAACAGCTGATTATTCCCCTTCTTCCCTCCAGAAGTTCAAAACAGCTGATTATTCCCCTTCTTCCCTCCAGAAGTTCAAAACAGCTGTTTATTCCCCTTCTTCCCTCCAGAAGTTCAAAACAGCTGATTATTCCCCTTCTTCCCTCCAGAAGTTCAAAACAGCTGATTATTCCCCTTCTTCCCTCCAGAAGTTCAAAACAGCTGATTATTCCCCTTCTTCCCTCCAGAAGTTCAAAACAGCTGTTCATTCCCCTTCTTCCCTCCAGAAGTTTAAAACAGCTGTTCATTCCCCTTCTTCCCTCCAGAAGTTTAAAACAGCTGTTTATTCCCCTTCTTCCCTCCAGAAGTTCAAAACAGCTGTTCATTCCCCTTCTTCCCTCCAGAAGTTTAAAACAGCTGTTCATTCCCCTTCTTCCCTCCAGAAGTTTAAAACAGCTGATTATTCCCCTTCTTCCCTCCAGAAGTTCAAAACAGCTGTTTATTCCCCTTCTTCCCTCCAGAAGTTCAAAACAGCTGATTATTCCCCTTCTTCCCTCCAGAAGTTCAAAACAGCTGATTATTCCCCTTCTTCCCTCCAGAAGTTCAAAACAGCTGATTATTCCCCTTCTTCCCTCCAGAAGTTCAAATCAGCTGATTATTCCCCTTCTTCCCTCCAGAAGTTCAAAACAGCTGATTATTCCCCTTCTTCCCTCCAGAAGTTCAAAACAGCTGATTATTCCCCTTCTTCCCTCCAGAAGTTCAAAACAGCTGATTATTCCCCTTCTTCCCTCCAGAAGTTCAAAACAGCTGATTATTCCCCTTCTTCCCTCCAGAGGTTCAAGACAGCTGTTTATTCCCCTTCTTCCCTCCAGAAGTTCAAGACAGCTGTTCATTCCCCTTCTTCCCTCCAGAAGTTCAAGACAGCTGTTTATTCCCCTTCTTCCCTCCAGAAGTTCAAAACAGCTGTTCATTCCCCTTCTTCCCTCCAGAAGTTCAAAACAGCTGTTCATTCCCCTTCTTCCCTCCAGAAGTTTAAAACAGCTGTTTATTCCCCTTCTTCCCTCCAGAAGTTTAAAACAGCTGTTTATTCCCCTTCTTCCCTCCAGAAATTCAAAACAGCTGTTCATTCCCCTTCTTCCCTCCAGAAGTTCAAGACAGCTGTTTATTCCCCTTCTTCCCTCCAGAAGTTCAAAACAGCTGTTCATTCCCCTTCTTCCCTCCAGAAGTTTAAAACAGCTGTTTATTCCCCTTCTTCCCTCCAGAAGTTTAAAACAGCTGTTTATTCCCCTCTTCTCTCCAGAAGTTCAAGACAGCTGTTTATTCCCCTTCTTCCCTCTAGAGGTTCAAGACAGCTGCTCATTCCCCTTCTTCCCTCCAGAAGTTCAAAACAGCTGTTCATTCCCCTTCTTCCCTCCAGAAGTTTAAAACAGCTGTTTATTCCCCTTCTTCCCTCCAGAAGTTTAAAACAGCTGTTTATTCCCCTTCTTCCCTCCAGAAATTCAAAACAGCTGTTCATTCCCCTTCTTCCCTCCAGAAGTTCAAGACAGCTGTTTATTCCCCTTCTTCCCTCCAGAAGTTCAAAACAGCTGTTCATTCCCCTTCTTCCCTCCAGAAGTTTAAAACAGCTGTTTATTCCCCTTCTTCCCTCCAGAAGTTTAAAACAGCTGTTTATTCCCCTCTTCTCTCCAGAAGTTCAAGACAGCTGTTTATTCCCCTTCTTCCCTCTAGAGGTTCAAGACAGCTGCTCATTCCCCTTCTTCCCTCTAGAGGTTCAAGACAGCTGCTCATTCCCCTTCTTCCCTCTAGAGGTTCAAGACAGCTGCTCATTCCCCTTCTTCCCTCCAGAAGTTTAAAACAGCTGTTCATTCCCCTTCTTCCCTCCAGAAGTTCAAAACAGCTGTTTATTCCTCTTCTTCCCTCCAGAAGTTTAAAACAGCTGTTCATTCCCCTTCTTCCCTCCAGAAGTTCAAGACAGCTGTTTATTCCCCTTCTTCCCTCCAGAAGTTCAAAACAGCTGATTATTCCCCTTCTTCCCTCCAGAAGTTCAAAACAGCTGATTATTCCCCTTCTTCCCTCCAGAAGTTCAAAACAGCTGATTATTCCCCTTCTTCCCTCCAGAAGTTCAAAACAGCTGATTATTCCCCTTCTTCCCTCCAGAAGTTCAAAACAGCTGATTATTCCCCTTCTTCCCTCCAGAAGTTCAAAACAGCTGATTATTCCCCTTCTTCCCTCCAGAAGTTCAAAACAGCTGTTTATTCCCCTTCTTCCCTCCAGAAGTTCAAAACAGCTGATTATTCCCCTTCTTCCCTCCAGAAGTTCAAAACAGCTGATTATTCCCCTTCTTCCCTCCAGAAGTTCAAAACAGCTGATTATTCCCCTTCTTCCCTCCAGAAGTTCAAAACAGCTGTTCATTCCCCTTCTTCCCTCCAGAAGTTCAAGACAGCTGTTTATTCCCCTTCTTCCCTCCAGAAGTTCAAAACAGCTGATTATTCCCCTTCTTCCCTCCAGAAGTTCAAAACAGCTGATTATTCCCCTTCTTCCCTCCAGAAGTTCAAAACAGCTGATTATTCCCCTTCTTCCCTCCAGAAGTTCAAAACAGCTGATTATTCCCCTTCTTCCCTCCAGAAGTTCAAAACAGCTGATTATTCCCCTTCTTCCCTCCAGAAGTTCAAAACAGCTGTTTATTCCCCTTCTTCCCTCCAGAAGTTCAAAACAGCTGATTATTCCCCTTCTTCCCTCCAGAAGTTCAAAACAGCTGTTCATTCCCCTGCTTCTCTCCAGAAGTTCAAAACAGCTGTTTATTCCCCTTCTTCTCTCCAGAAGTTCAAAACAGCTGATTATTCCCCTTCTTCCCTCCAGAAGTTCAAAACAGCTGATTATTCCCCTTCTTCCCTCCAGAAGTTCAAAACAGCTGATTATTCCCCTTCTTCCCTCCAGAAGTTCAAAACAGCTGATTATTCCTCTTCTTCCCTCCAGAAGTTCAAAACAGCTGATTATTCCCCTTCTTCCCTCCAGAAGTTTAAAACAGCTGTTCATTCCCCTTCTTCCCTCCAGAAGTTTAAAACAGCTGTTTATTCCCCTTCTTCCCTCCAGAAGTTTAAAACAGCTGTTCATTCCCCTTCTTCCCTCCAGAAGTTTAAAACAGCTGTTTATTCCCCTTCTTCCCTCCAGAGGTTCAAGACAGCTGATTATTCCCCTTCTTCCCTCCAGAAGTTCAAAACAGCTGTTCATTCCCCTTCTTCCCTCCAGAAGTTTAAAACAGCTGTTCATTCCCCTTCTTCCCTCCAGAAGTTTAAAACAGCTGTTTATTCCCCTTCTTCCCTCCAGAAGTTCAAAACAGCTGATTATTCCCCTTCTTCCCTCCAGAAGTTCAAAACAGCTGATTATTCCCCTTCTTCCCTCCAGAAGTTCAAAACAGCTGATTATTCCCCTTCTTCCCTCCAGAAGTTCAAAACAGCTGATTATTCCCCTTCTTCCCTCCAGAAGTTCAAATCAGCTGATTATTCCCCTTCTTCCCTCCAGAAGTTCAAAACAGCTGATTATTCCCCTTCTTCCCTCCAGAAGTTCAAAACAGCTGATTATTCCCCTTCTTCCCTCCAGAAGTTCAAAACAGCTGATTATTCCCCTTCTTCCCTCCAGAAGTTCAAAACAGCTGATTATTCCCCTTCTTCCCTCCAGAAGTTCAAAACAGCTGTTCATTCCCCTTCTTCCCTCCAGAAGTTTAAAACAGCTGTTCATTCCCCTTCTTCCCTCCAGAAGTTTAAAACAGCTGTTTATTCCCCTTCTTCCCTCCAGAAGTTCAAAACAGCTGATTATTCCCCTTCTTCCCTCCAGAAGTTCAAAACAGCTGATTATTCCCCTTCTTCCCTCCAGAAGTTCAAAACAGCTGATTATTCCCCTTCTTCCCTCCAGAAGTTCAAAACAGCTGTTCATTCCCCTTCTTCCCTCCAGAAGTTTAAAACAGCTGTTCATTCCCCTTCTTCCCTCCAGAAGTTTAAAACAGCTGATTATTCCCCTTCTTCCCTCCAGAAGTTCAAATCAGCTGATTATTCCCCTTCTTCCCTCCAGAAGTTCAAAACAGCTGATTATTCCCCTTCTTCCCTCCAGAAGTTCAAATCAGCTGATTATTCCCCTTCTTCCCTCCAGAAGTTCAAAACAGCTGATTATTCCCCTTCTTCCCTCCAGAAGTTCAAAACAGCTGATTATTCCCCTTCTTCCCTCCAGAAGTTCAAAACAGCTGATTATTCCCCTTCTTCCCTCCAGAAGTTCAAAACAGCTGATTATTCCCCTTCTTCCCTCCAGAAGTTCAAATCAGCTGATTATTCCCCTTCTTCCCTCCAGAAGTTCAAAACAGCTGATTATTCCCCTTCTTCCCTCCAGAAGTTCAAAACAGCTGATTATTCCCCTTCTTCCCTCCAGAAGTTCAAAACAGCTGATTATTCCCCTTCTTCCCTCCAGAAGTTCAAAACAGCTGATTATTCCCCTTCTTCCCTCCAGAAGTTCAAAACAGCTGATTATTCCCCTTCTTCCCTCCAGAAGTTCAAATCAGCTGATTATTCCCCTTCTTCCCTCCAGAAGTTCAAAACAGCTGATTATTCCCCTTCTTCCCTCCAGAAGTTCAAAACAGCTGATTATTCCCCTTCTTCCCTCCAGAAGTTCAAAACAGCTGTTCATTCCCCTTCTTCCCTCCAGAAGTTTAAAACAGCTGTTTATTCCCCTTCTTCCCTCCAGAAGTTTAAAACAGCTGTTCATTCCCCTTCTTCCCTCCAGAAGTTTAAAACAGCTGTTTATTCCCCTTCTTCCCTCCAGAAGTTCAAAACAGCTGATTATTCCCCTTCTTCCCTCCAGAAGTTCAAAACAGCTGATTATTCCCCTTCTTCCCTCCAGAAGTTTAAAACAGCTGTTCATTCCCCTTCTTCCCTCCAGAAGTTTAAAACAGCTGTTTATTCCCCTTCTTCCCTCCAGAAGTTCAAAACAGCTGATTATTCCCCTTCTTCCCTCCAGAAGTTCAAAACAGCTGATTATTCCCCTTCTTCCCTCCAGAAGTTCAAAACAGCTGATTATTCCCCTTCTTCCCTCCAGAAGTTCAAAACAGCTGATTATTCCCCTTCTTCCCTCCAGAAGTTCAAAACAGCTGATTATTCCCCTTCTTCCCTCCAGAAGTTCAAAACAGCTGATTATTCCCCTTCTTCCCTCCAGAAGTTCAAAACAGCTGATTATTCCCCTTCTTCCCTCCAGAGGTTCAAGACAGCTGTTTATTCCCCTTCTTCCCTCCAGAAGTTCAAAACAGCTGTTTATTCCACCTCTTCTCTCCAGAAGTTCAAGACAGCTGTTTATTCCCCTTCTTCCCTCCAGAGGTTCAAGACAGCTGTTTATTCCCCTTCTTCCCTCCAGAGGTTCAAGACAGCTGCTCATTCCCCTTCTTCCCTCCAGAAGTTTAAAACAGCTGTTCATTCCCCTTCTTCCCTCCAGAAGTTCAAAACAGTTGTTTATTCCCCTTCTTCCCTCCAGAGGTTTAAAACAGCTGTTTATTTCTCTTCTTCCCTCCAGAGGTTCAAGACAGCTGCTCATTCCCCTTCTTCCCTCCAGAAGTTTAAAACAGCTGTTCATTCCCCTTCTTCCCTCCAGAAGTTCAAAACAGCTGATTATTCCCCTTCTTCCCTCCAGAGGTTCAAGACAGCTGTTTATTCCCCTTCTTCCCTCCAGAAGTTCAAAACAGCTGTTTATTCCCCTTCTTCCCTCCAGAAGTTCAAAACAGCTGTTTATTCCACCTCTTCTCTCCAGAAGTTCAAGACAGCTGTTTATTCCCCTTCTTCCCTCCAGAGGTTCAAGACAGCTGTTTATTCCCCTTCTTCCCTCCAGAGGTTCAAGACAGCTGCTCATTCCCCTTCTTCCCTCCAGAAGTTTAAAACAGCTGTTCATTCCCCTTCTTCCCTCCAGAAGTTCAAAACAGCTGTTTATTCCCCTTCTTCCCTCCAGAGGTTTA
Source organism: Myxine glutinosa (assembly GCF_964187855.1). Taxonomy (NCBI): domain Eukaryota; kingdom Metazoa; phylum Chordata; class Myxini; order Myxiniformes; family Myxinidae; genus Myxine; species Myxine glutinosa. The sequence goes on from NW_027616400.1 coordinate 171,022, forward strand.
AAACAGCTGTTTATTTCTCTTCTTCCCTCCAGAGGTTCAAGACAGCTGCTCATTCCCCTTCTTCCCTCCAGAAGTTTAAAACAGCTGTTCATTCCCCTTCTTCCCTCCAGAAGTTTAAAACAGCTGTTCATTCCCCTTCTTCCCTCCAGAAGTTCAAAACAGCTGTTCATTCCCCTTCTTCCCTCCAGAGGTTTAAAACAGCTGTTTATTTCTCTTCTTCCCTCCAGAAGTTCAAAACAGCTGTTCATTCCCCTTCTTCCCTCCAGAAGTTTAAAACAGCTGTTCATTCCCCTTCTTCCCTCCAGAAGTTCAAAACAGCTGTTTATTCCCCTTCTTCCCTCCAGAGGTTTAAAACAGCTGTTTATTTCTCTTCTTCCCTCCAGAGGTTTAAAACAGCTGTTCATTCCCCTTCTTCCCTCCAGAAGTTCAAAACAGCTGTTTATTCCCCTTCTTCCCTCCAGAAGTTCAAAACAGCTGTTCATTCACCTTGTTCCCTCCAGAGGTTCAAAACAGCTGTTCATTCCCCTTCTTCCCTCCAGAAGTTCAAAACAGCTGTTCATTCCCCTTCTTCCCTCCAGAAGTTCAAAACAGCTGTTTATTCCCCTTCTTCCCTCCAGAGGTTTAAAACAGCTGTTCATTCCCCTTCTTCCCTCCAGAAGTTCAAAACAGCTGTTCATTCCCCTTCTTCCCTCCAGAAGTTCAAAACAGCTGTTCATTCCCCTTCTTCCCTCCAGAAGTTCAAAACAGCTGTTCATTCCCCTTCTTCCCTCCAGAAGTTTAAAACAGCTGATTATTTCTCTTCTTCCCTCCAGAAGTTTAAAACAGCTGTTTATTTCTGTTCTTCCCTCCAGAAGTTTAAAACAGCTGTTCATTCCCCTTCTTCCCTCCAGAAGTTTAAAACAGCTGTTTATTTCTCTTCTTCCCTCCAGAGGTTTAAAACAGCTGTTTATTTCTCTTCTTCCCTCCAGAGGTTTAAAACAGCTGTTCATTCCCCTTCTTCCCTCCAGAAGTTTAAAACAGCTGTTTATTCCCCTTCTTCCCTCCAGAAGTTTAAAACAGCTGTTTATTTCTCTTCTTCCCTCCAGAGGTTTAAAACAGCTGTTTATTTCTCTTCTTCCCTCCAGAAGTTTAAAACAGCTGTTCATTCCCCTTCTTCCCTCCAGAAGTTTAAAACAGCTGTTTATTCCCCTTCTTCCCTCCAGAAGTTTAAAACAGCTGTTTATTTCTCTTCTTCCCTCCAGAAGTTTAAAACAGCTGTTTATTCCCCTTCTTCCCTCCAGAAGTTTAAAACAGCTGTTTATTTCTCTTCTTCCCTCCAGAGGTTCAAGACAGCTGATTATTCCCCTTCTTCCCTCCAGAAGTTCAAAACAGCTGATTATTCCCTTCTTCCCTCCAGAAGTTCAAAACAGCTGATTATTCCCCTTCTTCCCTCCAGAGGTTCAAGACAGCTGATTATTCCCCTTCTTCCCTCCAGAAGTTCAAAACAGCTGATTATTCCCCTTCTTCCCTCCAGAAGTTCAAAACAGCTGATTATTCCACATCTTCCCTCCAGAAGTTCAAAACAGCTGTTTATTCCCCTTCTTCCATCCAGAAGTTCAAAACAGCTGATTATTCCCCTTCTTCCCTCCAGAAGTTCAAAACAGCTGATTATTCCCCTTCTTCCCTCCAGAAGTTCAAAACAGCTGATTATTCCCCTTCTTCCCTCCAGAAGTTCAAAACAGCTGATTATTCCCCTTCTTCCCTCCAGAGGTTCAAGACAGCTGATTATTCCCCTTCTTCCCTCCAGAAGTTCAAAACAGCTGATTATTCCCCTTCTTCCCTCCAGAAGTTCAAAACAGCTGTTTATTCCCCATCTTCTCTCCAGAAGTTCAAAACAGCTGATTATTCCCCTTCTTCCCTCCAGAAGTTCAAAACAGCTGTTTATTCCCCTTCTTCCCTCCAGAAGTTCAAAACAGCTGATTATTCCCCTTCTTCCCTCCAGAAGTTCAAAACAGCTGATTATTCCCCTTCTTCCCTCCAGAAGTTCAAAACAGCTGATTATTCCCCTTCTTCCCTCCAGAAGTTCAAAACAGCTGATTATTCCTCTTCTTCCCTCCAGAAGTTCAAAACAGCTGATTATTCCCCTTCTTCCCTCCAGAAGTTCAAAACAGCTGTTTATTCCCCTTCTTCCCTCCAGAAGTTCAAAACAGCTGATTATTCCTCTTCTTCCCTCCAGAAGTTCAAAACAGCTGATTATTCCCCTTCTTCCCTCCAGAAGTTCAAAACAGCTGATTATTCCCCTTCTTCCCTCCAGAAGTTCAAAACAGCTGATTATTCCTCTTCTTCCCTCCAGAAGTTCAAAACAGCTGATTATTCCCCTTCTTCTCTCCAGAAGTTCAAAACAGCTGATCATTCCCCTTCTTCCCTCCAGAAGTTCAAAACAGCTGATTATTCCCCTTCTTCCCTCCAGAAGTTCAAAACAGCTGATTATTCCCCTTCTTCCCTCCAGAAGTTCAAAACAGCTGATTATTCCCCTTCTTCCCTCCAGAAGTTCAAAACAGCTGATTATTCCCCTTCTTCCCTCCAGAGGTTCAAGACAGCTGATTATTCCCCTTCTTCCCTCCAGAAGTTCAAAACAGCTGATTATTCCCCTTCTTCCCTCCAGAAGTTCAAAACAGCTGTTTATTCCCCATCTTCTCTCCAGAAGTTCAAAACAGCTGTTTATTCCCCTTCTTCCCTCCAGAAGTTCAAAACAGCTGATTATTCCCCTTCTTCCCTCCAGAAGTTCAAAACAGCTGATTATTCCCCTTCTTCCCTCCAGAAGTTCAAAACAGCTGATTATTCCCCTTCTTCCCTCCAGAAGTTCAAATCAGCTGATTATTCCCCTTCTTCCCTCCAGAAGTTCAAAACAGCTGATTATTCCCCTTCTTCCCTCCAGAAGTTCAAAACAGCTGTTTATTCCCCTTCTTCTCTCCAGAAGTTCAAAACAGCTGATTATTCCCCTTCTTCCCTCCAGAAGTTCAAAACAGCTGATTATTCCCCTTCTTCCCTCCAGAAGTTCAAAACAGCTGATTATTCCCCTTCTTCCCTCCAGAAGTTCAAAACAGCTGATTATTCCTCTTCTTCCCTCCAGAAGTTCAAAACAGCTGATTATTCCCCTTCTTCCCTCCAGAAGTTTAAAACAGCTGTTCATTCCCCTTCTTCCCTCCAGAAGTTTAAAACAGCTGTTTATTCCCCTTCTTCCCTCCAGAAGTTTAAAACAGCTGTTCATTCCCCTTCTTCCCTCCAGAAGTTTAAAACAGCTGTTTATTCCCCTTCTTCCCTCCAGAGGTTCAAGACAGCTGATTATTCCCCTTCTTCCCTCCAGAAGTTCAAAACAGCTGTTCATTCCCCTTCTTCCCTCCAGAAGTTTAAAACAGCTGTTCATTCCCCTTCTTCCCTCCAGAAGTTTAAAACAGCTGTTTATTCCCCTTCTTCCCTCCAGAAGTTCAAAACAGCTGATTATTCCCCTTCTTCCCTCCAGAAGTTCAAAACAGCTGATTATTCCCCTTCTTCCCTCCAGAAGTTCAAAACAGCTGATTATTCCCCTTCTTCCCTCCAGAAGTTCAAAACAGCTGATTATTCCCCTTCTTCCCTCCAGAAGTTCAAATCAGCTGATTATTCCCCTTCTTCCCTCCAGAAGTTCAAAACAGCTGATTATTCCCCTTCTTCCCTCCAGAAGTTCAAAACAGCTGATTATTCCCCTTCTTCCCTCCAGAAGTTCAAGACAGCTGATTATTCCCCTCTTCCCTCCAGAAGTTCAAGACAGCTGATTATTCCCCTTCTTCCCTCCAGAAGTTCAAAACAGCTGATTATTCCCCTTCTTCCCTCCAGAAGTTCAAAACAGCTGATTATTCCCCTTCTTCCCTCCAGAAGTTCAAAACAGCTGATTATTCCCCTTCTTCCCTCCAGAAGTTCAAAACAGCTGATTATTCCCCTTCTTCCCTCCAGAAGTTCAAAACAGCTGATTATTCCCCTTCTTCCCTCCAGAAGTTCAAAACAGCTGATTATTCCCCTTCTTCCCTCCAGAAGTTCAAAACAGCTGATTATTCCCCTTCTTCCCTCCAGAAGTTCAAAACAGCTGATTATTCCCCTTCTTCCCTCCAGAAGTTCAAAACAGCTGATTATTCCCCTTCTTCCCTCCAGAAGTTCAAAACAGCTGTTCATTCCCCTTCTTCCCTCCAGAAGTTTAAAACAGCTGTTCATTCCCCTTCTTCCCTCCAGAAGTTTAAAACAGCTGATTATTCCCCTTCTTCCCTCCAGAAGTTCAAATCAGCTGATTATTCCCCTTCTTCCCTCCAGAAGTTCAAAACAGCTGATTATTCCCCTTCTTCCCTCCAGAAGTTCAAATCAGCTGATTATTCCCCTTCTTCCCTCCAGAAGTTCAAAACAGCTGATTATTCCCCTTCTTCCCTCCAGAAGTTCAAATCAGCTGATTATTCCCCTTCTTCCCTCCAGAAGTTCAAAACAGCTGATTATTCCCCTTCTTCCCTCCAGAAGTTCAAAACAGCTGATTATTCCCCTTCTTCCCTCCAGAAGTTCAAAACAGCTGATTATTCCCCTTCTTCCCTCCAGAAGTTCAAAACAGCTGATTATTCCCCTTCTTCCCTCCAGAAGTTCAAATCAGCTGATTATTCCCCTTCTTCCCTCCAGAAGTTCAAAACAGCTGATTATTCCCCTTCTTCCCTCCAGAAGTTCAAAACAGCTGATTATTCCCCTTCTTCCCTCCAGAAGTTCAAAACAGCTGATTATTCCCCTTCTTCCCTCCAGAAGTTCAAAACAGCTGATTATTCCCCTTCTTCCCTCCAGAAGTTCAAAACAGCTGATTATTCCCCTTCTTCCCTCCAGAAGTTCAAATCAGCTGATTATTCCCCTTCTTCCCTCCAGAAGTTCAAAACAGCTGATTATTCCCCTTCTTCCCTCCAGAAGTTCAAAACAGCTGATTATTCCCCTTCTTCCCTCCAGAAGTTCAAAACAGCTGTTCATTCCCCTTCTTCCCTCCAGAAGTTTAAAACAGCTGTTTATTCCCCTTCTTCCCTCCAGAAGTTTAAAACAGCTGTTCATTCCCCTTCTTCCCTCCAGAAGTTTAAAACAGCTGTTTATTCCCCTTCTTCCCTCCAGAAGTTCAAAACAGCTGATTATTCCCCTTCTTCCCTCCAGAAGTTCAAAACAGCTGATTATTCCCCTTCTTCCCTCCAGAAGTTTAAAACAGCTGTTCATTCCCCTTCTTCCCTCCAGAAGTTTAAAACAGCTGTTTATTCCCCTTCTTCCCTCCAGAAGTTCAAAACAGCTGATTATTCCCCTTCTTCCCTCCAGAGGTTCAAGACAGCTGTTTATTCCCCTTCTTCCCTCCAGAAGTTTAAAACAGCTGTTTATTCCCCTTCTTCCCTCCAGAAGTTTAAAACAGCTGTTCATTCCCCTTCTTCCCTCCAGAAGTTTAAAACAGCTGTTTATTCCCCTTCTTCCCTCCAGAAGTTCAAAACAGCTGCTCATTCCCCTGCTTCCCTCCAGAAGTTCAAAACAGCTGATTATTCCCCTTCTTCCCTCCAGAAGTTCAAAACAGCTGATTATTCCCCTTCTTCCCTCCAGAAGTTCAAAACAGCTGATTATTCCCCTTCTTCCCTCCAGAAGTTCAAAACAGCTGATTATTCCCCTTCTTCCCTCCAGAAGTTCAAAACAGCTGATTATTCCCCTTCTTCCCTCCAGAAGTTCAAAACAGCTGTTTATTCCACCTCTTCTCTCCAGAAGTTCAAAACAGCTGATTATTCCCCTTCTTCCCTCCAGAAGTTCAAAACAGCTGTTTATTCCCCTTCTTCCCTCCAGAAGTTCAAAACAGCTGTTTATTCCACCTCTTCTCTCCAGAAGTTCAAAACAGCTGATTATTCCCCTTCTTCCCTCCAGAAGTTCAAAACAGCTGTTTATTCCCCTTCTTCCCTCCAGAAGTTCAAAACAGCTGTTTATTCCACCTCTTCTCTCCAGAAGTTCAAAACAGCTGATTATTCCCCTTCTTCCCTCCAGAAGTTCAAAACAGCTGATTATTCCCCTTCTTCCCTCCAGAAGTTCAAAACAGCTGTTTATTCCACCTCTTCTCTCCAGAAGTTCAAAACAGCTGATTATTCCCCTTCTTCCCTCCAGAAGTTCAAAACAGCTGTTTATTCCCCTTCTTCCCTCCAGAAGTTCAAAACAGCTGTTTATTCCACCTCTTCTCTCCAGAAGTTCAAAACAGCTGATTATTCCCCTTCTTCCCTCCAGAAGTTCAAAACAGCTGTTTATTCCCCTTCTTCCCTCCAGAAGTTCAAAACAGCTGTTTATTCCCCTTCTTCCCTCCAGAGGTTCAAGACAGCTGTTCATTCCCCTTCTTCCCTCCAGAAGTTTAAAACAGCTGTTCATTCCCCTTCTTCCCTCCAGAAGTTCAAAACAGCTGTTCATTCCCCTTCTTCCCTCCAGAGGTTTAAAACAGCTGTTTATTTCTCTTCTTCCCTCCAGAAGTTCAAAACAGCTGTTCATTCACCTTGTTCCCTCCAGAAGTTCAAAACAGCTGTTCATTCCCCTTCTTCCCTCCAGAAGTTTAAAACAGCTGTTCATTCCCCTTCTTCCCTCCAGAAGTTCAAAACAGCTGTTTATTCCCCTTCTTCCCTCCAGAGGTTTAAAACAGCTGTTTATTTCTCTTCTTCCCTCCAGAGGTTTAAAACAGCTGTTCATTCCCCTTCTTCCCTCCAGAAGTTCAAAACAGCTGTTTATTCCCCTTCTTCCCTCCAGAAGTTCAAAACAGCTGTTCATTCACCTTGTTCCCTCCAGAGGTTCAAAACAGCTGTTCATTCCCCTTCTTCCCTCCAGAAGTTCAAAACAGCTGTTCATTCCCCTTCTTCCCTCCAGAAGTTCAAAACAGCTGTTTATTCCCCTTCTTCCCTCCAGAGGTTTAAAACAGCTGTTCATTCCCCTTCTTCCCTCCAGAAGTTCAAAACAGCTGTTCATTCCCCTTCTTCCCTCCAGAAGTTCAAAACAGCTGTTCATTCCCCTTCTTCCCTCCAGAAGTTCAAAACAGCTGTTCATTCCCCTTCTTCCCTCCAGAAGTTTAAAACAGCTGATTATTTCTCTTCTTCCCTCCAGAAGTTTAAAACAGCTGTTTATTTCTGTTCTTCCCTCCAGAAGTTTAAAACAGCTGTTCATTCCCCTTCTTCCCTCCAGAAGTTTAAAACAGCTGTTTATTTCTCTTCTTCCCTCCAGAGGTTTAAAACAGCTGTTTATTTCTCTTCTTCCCTCCAGAGGTTTAAAACAGCTGTTCATTCCCCTTCTTCCCTCCAGAAGTTTAAAACAGCTGTTTATTCCCCTTCTTCCCTCCAGAAGTTTAAAACAGCTGTTTATTTCTCTTCTTCCCTCCAGAGGTTTAAAACAGCTGTTTATTTCTCTTCTTCCCTCCAGAAGTTTAGAACAGCTGTTCATTCCCCTTCTTCCCTCCAGAAGTTTAAAACAGCTGTTTATTCCCCTTCTTCCCTCCAGAAGTTTAAAACAGCTGTTTATTTCTCTTCTTCCCTCCAGAAGTTTAAAACAGCTGTTTATTCCCCTTCTTCCCTCCAGAAGTTTAAAACAGCTGTTTATTTCTCTTCTTCCCTCCAGAGGTTCAAGACAGCTGATTATTCCCCTTCTTCCCTCCAGAAGTTCAAAACAGCTGATTATTCCCTTCTTCCCTCCAGAAGTTCAAAACAGCTGATTATTCCCCTTCTTCCCTCCAGAGGTTCAAGACAGCTGATTATTCCCCTTCTTCCCTCCAGAAGTTCAAAACAGCTGATTATTCCCCTTCTTCCCTCCAGAAGTTCAAAACAGCTGATTATTCCACATCTTCCCTCCAGAAGTTCAAAACAGCTGTTTATTCCCCTTCTTCCATCCAGAAGTTCAAAACAGCTGATTATTCCCCTTCTTCCCTCCAGAAGTTCAAAACAGCTGATTATTCCCCTTCTTCCCTCCAGAAGTTCAAAACAGCTGATTATTCCCCTTCTTCCCTCCAGAAGTTCAAAACAGCTGATTATTCCCCTTCTTCCCTCCAGAGGTTCAAGACAGCTGATTATTCCCCTTCTTCCCTCCAGAAGTTCAAAACAGCTGATTATTCCCCTTCTTCCCTCCAGAAGTTCAAAACAGCTGTTTATTCCCCATCTTCTCTCCAGAAGTTCAAAACAGCTGATTATTCCCCTTCTTCCCTCCAGAAGTTCAAAACAGCTGTTTATTCCCCTTCTTCCCTCCAGAAGTTCAAAACAGCTGATTATTCCCCTTCTTCCCTCCAGAAGTTCAAAACAGCTGATTATTCCCCTTCTTCCCTCCAGAAGTTCAAAACAGCTGATTATTCCCCTTCTTCCCTCCAGAAGTTCAAAACAGCTGATTATTCCCCTTCTTCCCTCCAGAAGTTCAAAACAGCTGATTATTCCTCTTCTTCCCTCCAGAAGTTCAAAACAGCTGATTATTCCCCTTCTTCCCTCCAGAAGTTCAAAACAGCTGTTTATTCCCCTTCTTCCCTCCAGAAGTTCAAAACAGCTGATTATTCCTCTTCTTCCCTCCAGAAGTTCAAAACAGCTGATTATTCCCCTTCTTCCCTCCAGAAGTTCAAAACAGCTGATTATTCCCCTTCTTCCCTCCAGAAGTTCAAAACAGCTGATTATTCCTCTTCTTCCCTCCAGAAGTTCAAAACAGCTGATTATTCCCCTTCTTCTCTCCAGAAGTTCAAAACAGCTGATCATTCCCCTTCTTCCCTCCAGAAGTTCAAAACAGCTGATTATTCCCCTTCTTCCCTCCAGAAGTTCAAAACAGCTGATTATTCCCCTTCTTCCCTCCAGAAGTTCAAAACAGCTGATTATTCCCCTTCTTCCCTCCAGAAGTTCAAAACAGCTGATTATTCCCCTTCTTCCCTCCAGAGGTTCAAGACAGCTGATTATTCCCCTTCTTCCCTCCAGAAGTTCAAAACAGCTGATTATTCCCCTTCTTCCCTCCAGAAGTTCAAAACAGCTGTTTATTCCCCATCTTCTCTCCAGAAGTTCAAAACAGCTGATTATTCCCCTTCTTCCCTCCAGAAGTTCAAAACAGCTGATTATTCCCCTTCTTCCCTCCAGAAGTTCAAAACAGCTGTTTATTCCCCATCTTCTCTCCAGAAGTTCAAAACAGCTGTTTATTCCCCTTCTTCCCTCCAGAAGTTCAAAACAGCTGATTATTCCCCTTCTTCCCTCCAGAAGTTCAAAACAGCTGATTATTCCCCTTCTTCCCTCCAGAAGTTCAAAACAGCTGATTATTCCCCTTCTTCCCTCCAGAAGTTCAAATCAGCTGATTATTCCCCTTCTTCCCTCCAGAAGTTCAAAACAGCTGATTATTCCCCTTCTTCCCTCCAGAAGTTCAAAACAGCTGATTATTCCCCTTCTTCCCTCCAGAAGTTCAAAACAGCTGATTATTCCCCTTCTTCCCTCCAGAAGTTCAAAACAGCTGATTATTCCCCTTCTTCCCTCCAGAAGTTCAAAACAGCTGATTATTCCCCTTCTTCCCTCCAGAAGTTCAAAACAGCTGATTATTCCCCTGCTTCCCTCCAGAAGTTCAAAACAGCTGATTATTCCCCTTCTTCCCTCCAGAAGTTCAAAACAGCTGATTATTCCCCTTCTTCCCTCCAGAAGTTCAAAACAGCTGATTATTCCCCTTCTTCCCTCCAGAAGTTCAAAACAGCTGATTATTCCCCTTCTTCCCTCCAGAAGTTCAAAACAGCTGATTATTCCCCTTCTTCCCTCCAGAGGTTCAAGACAGCTGTTTATTCCCCTTCTTCCCTCCAGAAGTTCAAGACAGCTGTTCATTCCCCTTCTTCCCTCCAGAAGTTCAAGACAGCTGTTTATTCCCCTTCTTCCCTCCAGAAGTTCAAAACAGCTGTTCATTCCCCTTCTTCCCTCCAGAAGTTCAAGACAGCTGTTTATTCCCCTTCTTCCCTCCAGAAGTTCAAAACAGCTGTTCATTCCCCTTCTTCCCTCCAGAAGTTTAAAACAGCTGTTTATTCCCCTTCTTCCCTCCAGAAGTTTAAAACAGCTGTTTATTCCCCTTCTTCCCTCCAGAAATTCAAAACAGCTGTTCATTCCCCTTCTTCCCTCCAGAAGTTCAAGACAGCTGTTTATTCCCCTTCTTCCCTCCAGAAGTTCAAAACAGCTGTTCATTCCCCTTCTTCCCTCCAGAAGTTTAAAACAGCTGTTTATTCCCCTTCTTCCCTCCAGAAGTTTAAAACAGCTGTTTATTCCCCTCTTCTCTCCAGAAGTTCAAGACAGCTGTTTATTCCCCTTCTTCCCTCTAGAGGTTCAAGACAGCTGCTCATTCCCCTTCTTCCCTCCAGAAGTTCAAAACAGCTGTTCATTCCCCTTCTTCCCTCCAGAAGTTTAAAACAGCTGTTTATTCCCCTTCTTCCCTCCAGAAGTTTAAAACAGCTGTTTATTCCCCTTCTTCCCTCCAGAAATTCAAAACAGCTGTTCATTCCCCTTCTTCCCTCCAGAAGTTCAAGACAGCTGTTTATTCCCCTTCTTCCCTCCAGAAGTTCAAAACAGCTGTTCATTCCCCTTCTTCCCTCCAGAAGTTTAAAACAGCTGTTTATTCCCCTTCTTCCCTCCAGAAGTTTAAAACAGCTGTTTATTCCCCTCTTCTCTCCAGAAGTTCAAGACAGCTGTTTATTCCCCTTCTTCCCTCTAGAGGTTCAAGACAGCTGCTCATTCCCCTTCTTCCCTCTAGAGGTTCAAGACAGCTGCTCATTCCCCTTCTTCCCTCTAGAGGTTCAAGACAGCTGCTCATTCCCCTTCTTCCCTCCAGAAGTTTAAAACAGCTGTTCATTCCCCTTCTTCCCTCCAGAAGTTCAAAACAGCTGTTTATTCCTCTTCTTCCCTCCAGAAGTTTAAAACAGCTGTTCATTCCCCTTCTTCCCTCCAGAAGTTCAAGACAGCTGTTTATTCCCCTTCTTCCCTCCAGAAGTTCAAAACAGCTGATTATTCCCCTTCTTCCCTCCAGAAGTTCAAAACAGCTGATTATTCCCCTTCTTCCCTCCAGAAGTTCAAAACAGCTGATTATTCCCCTTCTTCCCTCCAGAAGTTCAAAACAGCTGTTTATTCCCCTGCTTCTCTCCAGAAGTTCAAAACAGCTGTTTATTCCCCTTCTTCTCTCCAGAAGTTCAAAACAGCTGATTATTCCCCTTCTTCCCTCCAGAAGTTCAAAACAGCTGTTTATTCCCCTTCTTCTCTCCAGAAGTTCAAAACAGCTGTTTATTCCCCTTCTTCCCTCCAGAAGTTCAAAACAGCTGATTATTCCCCTTCTTCCCTCCAGAAGTTCAAAACAGCTGATTATTCCTCTTCTTCCCTCCAGAAGTTCAAAACAGCTGATTATTCCCCTTCTTCCCTCCAGAAGTTTAAAACAGCTGTTCATTCCCCTTCTTCCCTCCAGAAGTTTAAAACAGCTGTTTATTCCCCTTCTTCCCTCCAGAAGTTTAAAACAGCTGTTCATTCCCCTTCTTCCCTCCAGAAGTTTAAAACAGCTGTTTATTCCCCTTCTTCCCTCCAGAGGTTCAAGACAGCTGATTATTCCCCTTCTTCCCTCCAGAAGTTCAAAACAGCTGATTATTCCCCTTCTTCCCTCCAGAAGTTCAAAACAGCTGATTATTCCCCTTCTTCCCTCCAGAAGTTCAAATCAGCTGATTATTCCCCTTCTTCCCTCCAGAAGTTCAAAACAGCTGATTATTCCCGTTCTTCCCTCCAGAAGTTCAAAACAGCTGATTATTCCCCTTCTTCCCTCCAGAAGTTCAAAACAGCTGATTATTCCCCTTCTTCCCTCCAGAAGTTCAAAACAGCTGATTATTCCCCTTCTTCCCTCCAGAAGTTCAAGACAGCTGATTATTCCCCTCTTCCCTCCAGAAGTTCAAGACAGCTGATTATTCCCCTTCTTCCCTCCAGAAGTTCAAAACAGCTGATTATTCCCCTTCTTCCCTCCAGAAGTTCAAAACAGCTGATTATTCCCCTTCTTCCCTCCAGAAGTTCAAAACAGCTGATTATTCCCCTTCTTCCCTCCAGAAGTTCAAAACAGCTGATTATTCCCCTTCTTCCCTCCAGAAGTTCAAAACAGCTGATTATTCCCCTTCTTCCCTCCAGAAGTTCAAAACAGCTGATTATTCCCCTTCTTCCCTCCAGAAGTTCAAAACAGCTGATTATTCCCCTTCTTCCCTCCAGAAGTTCAAAACAGCTGATTATTCCCCTTCTTCCCTCCAGAAGTTCAAAACAGCTGATTATTCCCCTTCTTCCCTCCAGAAGTTCAAAACAGCTGATTATTCCCCTTCTTCCCTCCAGAAGTTTAAAACAGCTGTTCATTCCCCTTCTTCCCTCCAGAAGTTTAAAACAGCTGTTCATTCCCCTTCTTCCCTCCAGAAGTTTAAAACAGCTGTTTATTCCCCTTCTTCCCTCCAGAAGTTCAAAACAGCTGATTATTCCCCTTCTTCCCTCCAGAAGTTCAAAACAGCTGATTATTCCCCTTCTTCCCTCCAGAAGTTCAAAACAGCTGATTATTCCCCTTCTTCCCTCCAGAAGTTCAAAACAGCTGATTATTCCCCTTCTTCCCTCCAGAAGTTCAAAACAGCTGATTATTCCCCTTCTTCCCTCCAGAAGTTCAAAACAGCTGTTCATTCCCCTTCTTCCCTCCAGAAGTTTAAAACAGCTGTTCATTCCCCTTCTTCCCTCCAGAAGTTTAAAACAGCTGTTTATTCCCCTTCTTCCCTCCAGAAGTTTAAAACAGCTGTTCATTCCCCTTCTTCCCTCCAGAAGTTTAAAACAGCTGTTTATTCCCCTTCTTCCCTCCAGAAGTTCAAAACAGCTGATTATTCCCCTTCTTCCCTCCAGAAGTTCAAAACAGCTGATTATTCCCCTTCTTCCCTCCAGAAGTTCAAAACAGCTGATTATTCCCCTTCTTCCCTCCAGAAGTTCAAAACAGCTGATTATTCCCCTTCTTCCCTCCAGAGGTTCAAGACAGCTGTTTATTCCCCTTCTTCCCTCCAGAAGTTCAAGACAGCTGTTTATTCCCCTTCTTCCCTCCAGAGGTTCAAGACAGCTGTTTATTCCCCTTCTTCCCTCCAGAGGTTCAAGACAGCTGCTCATTCCCCTTCTTCCCTCCAGAAGTTTAAAACAGCTGTTTATTCCCCTTCTTCCCTCCAGAGGTTCAAGACAGCTGCTCATTCCCCTTCTTCCCTCCAGAAGTTCAAGACAGCTGTTTATTCCCCTTCTTCCCTCCAGAGGTTCAAGACAGCTGCTCATTCCCCTTCTTCCCTCCAGAAGTTCAAAACAGCTGTTTATTCCCCTTCTTCCCTCCAGAGGTTTAAAACAGCTGTTTATTTCTCTTCTTCCCTCCAGAGGTTCAAGACAGCTGCTCATTCCCCTTCTTCCCTCCAGAAGTTTAAAACAGCTGTTCATTCCCCTTCTTCCCTCCAGAAGTTCAAAACAGCTGATTATTCCCCTTCTTCCCTCCAGAGGTTCAAGACAGCTGTTTATTCCCCTTCTTCCCTCCAGAAGTTCAAAACAGCTGTTTATTCCACCTCTTCTCTCCAGAAGTTCAAGACAGCTGTTTATTCCCCTTCTTCCCTCCAGAGGTTCAAGACAGCTGTTTATTCCCCTTCTTCCCTCCAGAGGTTCAAGACAGCTGCTCATTCCCCTTCTTCCCTCCAGAAGTTTAAAACAGCTGTTCATTCCCCTTCTTCCCTCCAGAAGTTCAAAACAGCTGTTTATTCCCCTTCTTCCCTCCAGAGGTTTAAAACAGCTGTTTATTTCTCTTCTTCCCTCCAGAGGTTCAAGACAGCTGCTCATTCCCCTTCTTCCCTCCAGAAGTTTAAAACAGCTGTTCATTCCCCTTCTTCCCTCCAGAAGTTTAAAACAGCTGTTCATTCCCCTTCTTCCCTCCAGAAGTTCAAAACAGCTGTTCATTCCCCTTCTTCCCTCCAGAGGTTTAAAACAGCTGTTTATTTCTCTTCTTCCCTCCAGAAGTTCAAAACAGCTGTTCATTCACCTTGTTCCCTCCAGAAGTTCAAAACAGCTGTTCATTCCCCTTCTTCCCTCCAGAAGTTTAAAACAGCTGTTCATTCCCCTTCTTCCCTCCAGAAGTTCAAAACAGCTGTTTATTCCCCTTCTTCCCTCCAGAGGTTTAAAACAGCTGTTTATTTCTCTTCTTCCCTCCAGAGGTTTAAAACAGCTGTTCATTCCCCTTCTTCCCTCCAGAAGTTCAAAACAGCTGTTTATTCCCCTTCTTCCCTCCAGAAGTTCAAAACAGCTGTTCATTCACCTTGTTCCCTCCAGAGGTTCAAAACAGCTGTTCATTCCCCTTCTTCCCTCCAGAAGTTCAAAACAGCTGTTCATTCCCCTTCTTCCCTCCAGAAGTTCAAAACAGCTGTTTATTCCCCTTCTTCCCTCCAGAGGTTTAAAACAGCTGTTCATTCCCCTTCTTCCCTCCAGAAGTTCAAAACAGCTGTTCATTCCCCTTCTTCCCTCCAGAAGTTCAAAACAGCTGTTCATTCCCCTTCTTCCCTCCAGAAGTTCAAAACAGCTGTTCATTCCCCTTCTTCCCTCCAGAAGTTTAAAACAGCTGATTATTTCTCTTCTTCCCTCCAGAAGTTTAAAACAGCTGTTTATTTCTGTTCTTCCCTCCAGAAGTTTAAAACAGCTGTTCATTCCCCTTCTTCCCTCCAGAAGTTTAAAACAGCTGTTTATTTCTCTTCTTCCCTCCAGAGGTTTAAAACAGCTGTTTATTTCTCTTCTTCCCTCCAGAGGTTTAAAACAGCTGTTCATTCCCCTTCTTCCCTCCAGAAGTTTAAAACAGCTGTTTATTCCCCTTCTTCCCTCCAGAAGTTTAAAACAGCTGTTTATTTCTCTTCTTCCCTCCAGAGGTTTAAAACAGCTGTTTATTTCTCTTCTTCCCTCCAGAAGTTTAAAACAGCTGTTCATTCCCCTTCTTCCCTCCAGAAGTTTAAAACAGCTGTTTATTCCCCTTCTTCCCTCCAGAAGTTTAAAACAGCTGTTTATTTCTCTTCTTCCCTCCAGAAGTTTAAAACAGCTGTTTATTCCCCTTCTTCCCTCCAGAAGTTTAAAACAGCTGTTTATTTCTCTTCTTCCCTCCAGAGGTTCAAGACAGCTGATTATTCCCCTTCTTCCCTCCAGAAGTTCAAAACAGCTGATTATTCCCCTTCTTCCCTCCAGAGGTTCAAGACAGCTGATTATTCCCCTTCTTCCCTCCAGAAGTTCAAAACAGCTGATTATTCCCCTTCTTCCCTCCAGAAGTTCAAAACAGCTGATTATTCCACATCTTCCCTCCAGAAGTTCAAAACAGCTGTTTATTCCCCTTCTTCCATCCAGAAGTTCAAAACAGCTGATTATTCCCCTTCTTCCCTCCAGAAGTTCAAAACAGCTGATTATTCCCCTTCTTCCCTCCAGAAGTTCAAAACAGCTGATTATTCCCCTTCTTCCCTCCAGAAGTTCAAAACAGCTGATTATTCCCCTTCTTCCCTCCAGAGGTTCAAGACAGCTGATTATTCCCCTTCTTCCCTCCAGAAGTTCAAAACAGCTGATTATTCCCCTTCTTCCCTCCAGAAGTTCAAAACAGCTGTTTATTCCCCATCTTCTCTCCAGAAGTTCAAAACAGCTGTTTATTCCCCTTCTTCCCTCCAGAAGTTCAAAACAGCTGATTATTCCCCTTCTTCCCTCCAGAAGTTCAAAACAGCTGATTATTCCCCTTCTTCCCTCCAGAAGTTCAAAACAGCTGATTATTCCCCTTCTTCCCTCCAGAAGTTCAAAACAGCTGATTATTCCCCTTCTTCCCTCCAGAAGTTCAAAACAGCTGATTATTCCCCTTCTTCCCTCCAGAAGTTCAAAACAGCTGATTATTCCTCTTCTTCCCTCCAGAAGTTCAAAACAGCTGATTATTCCCCTTCTTCCCTCCAGAAGTTCAAAACAGCTGTTTATTCCCCATCTTCTCTCCAGAAGTTCAAAACAGCTGATTATTCCTCTTCTTCCCTCCAGAAGTTCAAAACAGCTGATCATTCCCCTTCTTCCCTCCAGAAGTTCAAAACAGCTGATTATTCCCCTTCTTCCCTCCAGAAGTTCAAAACAGCTGATTATTCCCCTTCTTCCCTCCAGAAGTTCAAAACAGCTGATTATTCCCCTTCTTCCCTCCAGAAGTTCAAAACAGCTGATTATTCCCCTTCTTCCCTCCAGAGGTTCAAGACAGCTGATTATTCCCCTTCTTCCCTCCAGAAGTTCAAAACAGCTGATTATTCCCCTTCTTCCCTCCAGAAGTTCAAAACAGCTGTTTATTCCCCATCTTCTCTCCAGAAGTTCAAAACAGCTGTTTATTCCCCTTCTTCCCTCCAGAAGTTCAAAACAGCTGATTATTCCCCTTCTTCCCTCCAGAAGTTCAAAACAGCTGATTATTCCCCTTCTTCCCTCCAGAAGTTCAAAACAGCTGATTATTCCCCTTCTTCCCTCCAGAAGTTCAAAACAGCTGATTATTCCCCTTCTTCCCTCCAGAAGTTCAAAACAGCTGATTATTCCCCTTCTTCCCTCCAGAAGTTCAAAACAGCTGATTATTCCTCTTCTTCCCTCCAGAAGTTCAAAACAGCTGATTATTCCCCTTCTTCCCTCCAGAAGTTCAAAACAGCTGTTTATTCCCCATCTTCTCTCCAGAAGTTCAAAACAGCTGTTTATTCCCCTTCTTCCCTCCAGAAGTTCAAAACAGCTGATTATTCCCCTTCTTCCCTCCAGAAGTTCAAAACAGCTGATTATTCCCCTTCTTCCCTCCAGAAGTTCAAAACAGCTGATTATTCCCCTTCTTCCCTCCAGAAGTTCAAAACAGCTGATTATTCCCCTTCTTCCCTCCAGAAGTTCAAAACAGCTGTTTATTCCCCTTCTTCCCTCCAGAAGTTCAAAACAGCTGATTATTCCCCTTCTTCCCTCCAGAAGTTCAAAACAGCTGATTATTCCCCTTCTTCCCTCCAGAAGTTCAAAACAGCTGATTATTCCCCTTCTTCCCTCCAGAAGTTCAAAACAGCTGATTATTCCCCTTCTTCCCTCCAGAAGTTCAAAACAGCTGATTATTCCTCTTCTTCCCTCCAGAAGTTCAAAACAGCTGATTATTCCCCTTCTTCCCTCCAGAAGTTCAAAACAGCTGATTATTCCCCTTCTTCCCTCCAGAAGTTCAAAACAGCTGTTTATTCCCCTTCTTCCCTCCAGAAGTTCAAAACAGCTGCTCATTCCCCTTCTTCCCTCCAGAAGTTCAAAACAGCTGATTATTCCCCTTCTTCCCTCCAGAAGTTCAAAACAGCTGATTATTCCCCTTCTTCCCTCCAGAAGTTCAAAACAGCTGATTATTCCCCTTCTTCCCTCCAGAAGTTCAAAACAGCTGATTATTCCCCTTCTTCCCTCCAGAAGTTCAAAACAGCTGATTATTCCCCTTCTTCCCTCCAGAAGTTCAAAACAGCTGATTATTCCCCTTCTTCCCTCCAGAAGTTCAAAACAGCTGATTATTCCCCTTCTTCCCTCCAGAAGTTCAAAACAGCTGATTATTCCTCTTCTTCCCTCCAGAAGTTCAAAACAGCTGATTATTCCCCTTCTTCCCTCCAGAAGTTCAAAACAGCTGTTTATTCCCCTTCTTCCCTCCAGAAGTTTAAAACAGCTGTTCATTCCCCTTCTTCCCTCCAGAAGTTTAAAACAGCTGTTCATTCCCCTTCTTCCCTCCAGAAGTTCAAAACAGCTGATTATTCCCCTTCTTCCCTCCAGAAGTTCAAAACAGCTGTTTATTCCCCTTCTTCCCTCCAGAAGTTCAAAACAGCTGCTCATTCCCCTTCTTCCCTCCAGAAGTTCAAAACAGCTGATTATTCCCCTTCTTCCCTCCAGAAGTTCAAAACAGCTGTTTATTCCCCTTCTTCCCTCCAGAAGTTCAAAACAGCTGCTCATTCCCCTTCTTCCCTCCAGAAGTTCAAAACAGCTGATTATTCCCCTTCTTCCCTCCAGAAGTTCAAAACAGCTGCTCATTCCCCTGCTTCCCTCCAGAAGTTCAAAACAGCTGCTCATTCCCCTTCTTCCCTCCAGAAGTTCAAAACAGCTGATTATTCCCCTTCTTCCCTCCAGAAGTTCAAAACAGCTGATTATTCCCCTTCTTCCCTCCAGAAGTTCAAAACAGCTGATTATTCCCCTTCTTCCCTCCAGAAGTTCAAAACAGCTGATTATTCCCCTTCTTCCCTCCAGAAGTTCAAAACAGCTGATTATTCCCCTTCTTCCCTCCAGAGGTTCAAGACAGCTGTTTATTCCCCTTCTTCCCTCCAGAAGTTCAAGACAGCTGTTCATTCCCCTTCTTCCCTCCAGAAGTTCAAGACAGCTGTTTATTCCCCTTCTTCCCTCCAGAAGTTCAAAACAGCTGTTCATTCCCCTTCTTCCCTCCAGAAGTTCAAGACAGCTGTTTATTCCCCTTCTTCCCTCCAGAAGTTCAAAACAGCTGTTCATTCCCCTTCTTCCCTCCAGAAGTTTAAAACAGCTGTTTATTCCCCTTCTTCCCTCCAGAAGTTTATAACAGCTGTTTATTCCCCTTCTTCCCTCCAGAAATTCAAAACAGCTGTTCATTCCCCTTCTTCCCTCCAGAAGTTCAAGACAGCTGTTTATTCCCCTTCTTCCCTCCAGAAGTTCAAAACAGCTGTTCATTCCCCTTCTTCCCTCCAGAAGTTTAAAACAGCTGTTTATTCCCCTCTTCTCTCCAGAAGTTCAAGACAGCTGTTTATTCCCCTTCTTCCCTCCAGAAGTTCAAAACAGCTGTTCATTCCCCTTCTTCCCTCCAGAAGTTTAAAACAGCTGTTCATTCCCCTTCTTCCCTCCAGAAGTTCAAAACAGCTGTTTATTCCTCTTCTTCCCTCCAGAAGTTTAAAACAGCTGTTCATTCCCCTTCTTCCCTCCAGAGGTTCAAGACAGCTGTTCATTCCCCTTCTTCCCTCCAGAGGTTCAAGACAGCTGTTCATTCCCCTTCTTCCCTCCAGAGGTTCAAAACAGCTGTTTATTCCCCTTCTTCCCTCCAGAGGTTCAAGACAGCTGTTCATTCCCCTTCTTCCCTCCAGAGGTTCAAGACAGCTGTTCATTCCCCTTCTTCCCTCCAGAGGTTCAAGACAGCTGTTTATTCCCCTTCTTCCCTCCAGAGGTTCAAGACAGCTGTTCATTCCCCTTCTTCCCTCCAGAGGTTCAAGACAGCTGTTTAATTCCCCTTCTTCCCTCCAGAGGTTCAAGACAGCTGTTTATTCCCCTTCTTCCCTCCAGAAGTTCAAAACAGCTGTTTATTCCACCTCTTCTCTCCAGAAGTTCAAGACAGCTGTTTATTCCCCTTCTTCCCTGTAGAGGTTCAAGACAGCTGCTCATTCCCCTTCTTCCCTCCAGAAGTTTAAAACAGCTGTTCATTCCCCTTCTTCCCTCCAGAAGTTCAAAACAGCTGTTTATTTCTCTTCTTCCCTCCAGAAGTTCAAAACAGCTGTTCATTCCCCTTCTTCCCTCCAGAAGTTTAAAACAGCTGTTTATTTCTCTTCTTCCCTCCAGAAGTTTAAAACAGCTGTTCATTCCCCTTCTTCCCTCCAGAAGTTTAAAACAGCTGTTTATTTCTCTTCTTCCCTCCAGAAGTTTAAAACAGCTGTTTATTTCTCTTCTTCCCTCCAGAGGTTTAAAACAGCTGTTCATTCCCCTTCTTCCCTCCAGAAGTTCAAAACAGCTGTTCATTCACCTTGTTCCCTCCAGAGGTTCAAAACAGCTGTTCATTCCCCTTCTTCCCTCCAGAAGTTCAAAACAGCTGTTTATTCCCCTTCTTCCCTCCAGAAGTTCAAAACAGCTGTTCATTCACCTTGTTCCCTCCAGAGGTTCAAAACAGCTGTTCATTCCCCTTCTTCCCTCCAGAAGTTCAAAACAGCTGTTCATTCCCCTTCTTCCCTCCAGAAGTTCAAAACAGCTGTTTATTCCCCTTCTTCCCTCCAGAGGTTTAAAACAGCTGTTCATTCCCCTTCTTCCCTCCAGAAGTTCAAAACAGCTGTTCATTCCCCTTCTTCCCTCCAGAAGTTCAAAACAGCTGTTCATTCCCCTTCTTCCCTCCAGAAGTTCAAAACAGCTGTTCATTCCCCTTCTTCCCTCCAGAAGTTTAAAACAGCTGTTTATTTCTCTTCTTCCCTCCAGAAGTTTAAAACAGCTGTTTATTTCTCTTCTTCCCTCCAGAGGTTTAAAACAGCTGTTTATTTCTGTTCTTCCCTCCAGAAGTTTAAAACAGCTGTTCATTCCCCTTCTTCCCTCCAGAAGTTTAAAACAGCTGTTTATTTCTCTTCTTCCCTCCAGAAGTTTAAAACAGCTGTTCATTCCCCTTCTTCCCTCCAGAAGTTTAAAACAGCTGTTTATTCCCCTTCTTCCCTCCAGAAGTTCAAAACAGCTGTTTATTCCCCTTCTTCCCTCCAGAAGTTTAAAACAGCTGTTTATTTCTCTTCTTCCCTCCAGAAGTTTAAAACAGCTGTTTATTCCCCTTCTTCCCTCCAGAAGTTTAAAACAGCTGTTTATTTCTCTTCTTCCCTCCAGAGGTTCAAGACAGCTGATTATTCCCCTTCTTCCCTCCAGAAGTTCAAAACAGCTGTTCATTCCCCTTCTTCCCTCCAGAAGTTTAAAACAGCTGTTTATTCCCCTTCTTCCCTCCAGAAGTTCAAAACAGCTGTTCATTCCCCTTCTTCCCTCCAGAAGTTCAAAACAGCTGTTTATTCCCCTTCTTCCCTCCAGAAGTTTAAAACAGCTGTTTATTTCTCTTCTTCCCTCCAGAAGTTTAAAACAGCTGTTTATTCCCCTTCTTCCCTCCAGAAGTTTAAAACAGCTGTTTATTTCTCTTCTTCCCTCCAGAGGTTCAAGACAGCTGATTATTCCCCTTCTTCCCTCCAGAAGTTCAAAACAGCTGTTCATTCCCCTTCTTCCCTCCAGAAGTTTAAAACAGCTGTTTATTCCCCTTCTTCCCTCCAGAAGTTCAAAACAGCTGTTCATTCCCCTTCTTCCCTCCAGAAGTTTAAAACAGCTGTTTATTCCCCTTCTTCCCTCCAGAAATTCAAAACAGCTGTTCATTCCCCTTCTTCCCTCCAGAAGTTCAAGACAGCTGTTTATTCCCCTTCTTCCCTCCAGAAGTTCAAAACAGCTGTTCATTCCCCTTCTTCCCTCCAGAAGTTTAAAACAGCTGTTTATTCCCCTCTTCTGTCCAGAAGTTCAAGACAGCTGTTTATTCCCCTTCTTCCCTCTAGAGGTTCAAGACAGCTGCTCATTCCCCTTCTTCCCTCTAGAGGTTCAAGACAGCTGCTCATTCCCCTTCTTCCCTCCAGAAGTTTAAAACAGTTGTTCATTCCCCTTCTTCCCTCCAGAAGTTCAAAACAGCTGTTTATTCCTCTTCTTCCCTCCAGAAGTTTAAAACAGCTGTTCATTCCCCTTCTTCCCTCCAGAGGTTCAAGACAGCTGTTCATTCCCCTTCTTCCCTCCAGAGGTTCAAGACAGCTGTTTATTCCCCTTCTTCCCTCCAGAGGTTCAAAACAGCTGTTCATTCCCCTTCTTCCCTCCAGAGGTTCAAGACAGCTGTTTATTCCCCTTCTTCCCTCCAGAAGTTCAAAACAGCTGTTTATTCCACCTCTTCTCTCCAGAAGTTCAAGACAGCTGTTTATTCCCCTTCTTCCCTGTAGAGGTTCAAGACAGCTGCTCATTCCCCTTCTTCCCTCCAGAAGTTTAAAACAGCTGTTCATTCCCCTTCTTCCCTCCAGAAGTTCAAAACAGCTGTTTATTCCCCTTCTTCCCTCCAGAGGTTTAAAACAGCTGTTTATTTCTCTTCTTCCCTCCAGAGGTTTAAAACAGCTGTTCATTCCCCTTCTTCCCTCCAGAAGTTCAAAACAGCTGTTCATTCCCCTTCTTCCCTCCAGAAGTTCAAAACAGCTGTTCATTCCCCTTCTTCCCTCCAGAAGTTCAAAACAGCTGTTCATTCCCCTTCTTCCCTCCAGAAGTTTAAAACAGCTGTTTATTTCTCTTCTTCCCTCCAGAAGTTTAAAACAGCTGTTTATTTCTCTTCTTCCCTCCAGAGGTTTAAAACAGCTGTTTATTTCTGTTCTTCCCTCCAGAAGTTTAAAACAGCTGTTCATTCCCCTTCTTCCCTCCAGAAGTTTAAAACAGCTGTTTATTTCTCTTCTTCCCTCCAGAAGTTTAAAACAGCTGTTCATTCCCCTTCTTCCCTCCAGAAGTTTAAAACAGCTGTTTATTCCCCTTCTTCCCTCCAGAAGTTCAAAACAGCTGTTTATTCCCCTTCTTCCCTCCAGAAGTTTAAAACAGCTGTTTATTTCTCTTCTTCCCTCCAGAAGTTTAAAACAGCTGTTTATTCCCCTTCTTCCCTCCAGAAGTTTAAAACAGCTGTTTATTTCTCTTCTTCCCTCCAGAGGTTCAAGACAGCTGATTATTCCCCTTCTTCCCTCCAGAAGTTCAAAACAGCTGTTCATTCCCCTTCTTCCCTCCAGAAGTTCAAAACAGCTGTTCATTCCCCTTCTTCCCTCCAGAAGTTTAAAACAGCTGTTTATTTCTCTTCTTCCCTCCAGAAGTTTAAAACAGCTGTTTATTTCTCTTCTTCCCTCCAGAGGTTTAAAACAGCTGTTTATTTCTGTTCTTCCCTCCAGAAGTTTAAAACAGCTGTTCATTCCCCTTCTTCCCTCCAGAAGTTTAAAACAGCTGTTTATTTCTCTTCTTCCCTCCAGAAGTTTAAAACAGCTGTTCATTCCCCTTCTTCCCTCCAGAAGTTTAAAACAGCTGTTTATTCCCCTTCTTCCCTCCAGAAGTTCAAAACAGCTGTTTATTCCCCTTCTTCCCTCCAGAAGTTTAAAACAGCTGTTTATTTCTCTTCTTCCCTCCAGAAGTTTAAAACAGCTGTTTATTCCCCTTCTTCCCTCCAGAAGTTTAAAACAGCTGTTTATTTCTCTTCTTCCCTCCAGAGGTTCAAGACAGCTGATTATTCCCCTTCTTCCCTCCAGAAGTTCAAAACAGCTGATTATTCCCCTTCTTCCCTCCAGAGGTTCAAGACAGCTGATTATTCCCCTTCTTCCCTCCAGAAGTTCAAAACAGCTGATTATTCCCCTTCTTCCCTCCAGAAGTTCAAAACAGCTGATTATTCCACATCTTCCCTCCAGAAGTTCAAAACAGCTGATTATTCCCCTTCTTCCCTCCAGAAGTTCAAAACAGCTGATTATTCCCCCTCTTCCCTCCAGAAGTTCAAAACAGCTGATTATTCCCCTTCTTCCCTCCAGAAGTTCAAAACAGCTGATTATTCCCCTTCTTCCCTCCAGAAGTTCAAAACAGCTGATTATTCCCCTTCTTCCCTCCAGAGGTTCAAGACAGCTGATTATTCCCCTTCTTCCCTCCAGAAGTTCAAAACAGCTGATTATTCCCCTTCTTCCCTCCAGAAGTTCAAAACAGCTGTTCATTCCCCTTCTTCTCTCCAGAAGTTCAAAACAGCTGATTATTCCCCTTCTTCCCTCCAGAAGTTCAAAACAGCTGATTATTCCCCTTCTTCCCTCCAGAAGTTCAAAACAGCTGATTATTCCCCTTCTTCCCTCCAGAAGTTCAAAACAGCTGATTATTCCCCTTCTTCCCTCCAGAAGTTCAAAACAGCTGATTATTCCCCTTCTTCCCTCCAGAAGTTCAAAACAGCTGATTATTCCCCCTCTTCCCTCCAGAAGTTCAAAACAGCTGATTATTCCCCTTCTTCCCTCCAGAAGTTCAAAACAGCTGATTATTCCCCTTCTTCCCTCCAGAAGTTCAAAACAGCTGATTATTCCCCTTCTTCCCTCCAGAAGTTCAAAACAGCTGATTATTCCCCCTCTTCCCTCCAGAAGTTCAAAACAGCTGATTATTCCCCTTCTTCCCTCCAGAAGTTCAAAACAGCTGATTATTCCCCTTCTTCCCTCCAGAAGTTCAAAACAGCTGATTATTCCCCTTCTTCCCTCCAGAGGTTCAAGACAGCTGATTATTCCCCTTCTTCCCTCCAGAAGTTCAAAACAGCTGATTATTCCCCTTCTTCCCTCCAGAAGTTCAAAACAGCTGATTATTCCCCTTCTTCTCTCCAGAAGTTCAAAACAGCTGATTATTCCCCTTCTTCCCTCCAGAAGTTCAAAACAGCTGATTATTCCCCTTCTTCCCTCCAGAAGTTCAAAACAGCTGATTATTCCCCTTCTTCCCTCCAGAAGTTCAAAACAGCTGATTATTCCCCTTCTTCCCTCCAGAAGTTCAAAACAGCTGTTCATTCCCCTTCTTCTCTCCAGAAGTTCAAAACAGCTGATTATTCCCCTTCTTCTCTCCAGAAGTTCAAAACAGCTGTTTATTCCCCTTCTTCTCTCCAGAAGTTCAAAACAGCTGATTATTCCCCCTCTTCCCTCCAGAAGTTCAAAACAGCTGATTATTCCCCTTCTTCCCTCCAGAAGTTCAAAACAGCTGATTATTCCCCTTCTTCCCTCCAGAAGTTCAAAATAGCTGATTATTCCCCTTCTTCCCTCCAGAGGTTCAAGACAGCTGATTATTCCCCTTCTTCCCTCCAGAAGTTCAAAACAGCTGATTATTCCCCTTCTTCCCTCCAGAAGTTCAAAACAGCTGATTATTCCCCTTCTTCCCTCCAGAAGTTCAAAACAGCTGATTATTCCCCTTCTTCCCTCCAGAGGTTCAAGACAGCTGATTATTCCCCTTCTTCCCTCCAGAAGTTCAAAACAGCTGATTATTCCCCTTCTTCCCTCCAGAAGTTCAAAACAGCTGATTATTCCCCTTCTTCTCTCCAGAAGTTCAAAACAGCTGATTATTCCCCTTCTTCCCTCCAGAAGTTCAAAACAGCTGTTTATTCCCCTTCTTCTCTCCAGAAGTTCAAAACAGCTGATTATTCCCCTTCTTCCCTCCAGAAGTTCAAGACAGCTGTTTATTCCCCTTCTTCCCTCCAGAAGTTCAAAACAGCTGTTCATTCCCCTTCTTCCCTCCAGAAGTTCAAGACAGCTGTTCATTCCCCTTCTTCCCTCCAGAAGTTCAAAACAGCTGTTCATTCCCCTTCTTCCCTCCAGAGGTTCAAGACAGCTGTTTATTCCCCTTCTTCCCTCCAGAAGTTCAAAACAGCTGTTCATTCCCCTTCTTCCCTCCAGAAGTTCAAAACAGCTGTTCATTCCCCTTCTTCCCTCCAGAGGTTCAAAACAGCTGTTCATTCCCCTTCTTCCCTCCAGAAGTTCAAAACAGCTGTTCATTCCCCTTCTTCCCTCCAGAGGTTCAAGACAGCTGTTTATTCCCCTTCTTCCCTCCAGAAGTTCAAAACAGCTGTTCATTCCCCTTCTTCCCTCCAGAAGTTCAAAACAGCTGTTCATTCCCCTTCTTCCCTCCAGAGGTTCAAAACAGCTGTTCATTCCCCTTCTTCCCTCCAGAGGTTCAAAACAGCTGTTCATTCCCCTTCTTCCCTCCAGAGGTTCAAAACAGCTGTTCATTCCCCTTCTTCCCTCCAGAGGTTCAAAACAGCTGTTCATTCCCCTTCTTCCCTCCAGAAGTTCAAAACAGCTGTTCATTCCCCTTCTTCCCTCCAGAAGTTCAAGACAGCTGTTCATTCCCCTTCTTCCCTCCAGAGGTTCAAGACAGCTGTTCATTCCCCTTCTTCCCTCCAGAGGTTCAAGACAGCTGCTCATTCCCCTTCTTCCCTCCAGAAGTTCAAGACAGCTGTTCATTCCCCTTCTTCCCTCCAGAAGTTTAAAACAGCTGTTTATTCCCCTTCTTCCCTCCAGAAGTTTATAACAGCTGTTTATTCCCCTTCTTCCCTCCAGAAATTCAAAACAGCTGTTCATTCCCCTTCTTCCCTCCAGAAGTTCAAGACAGCTGTTTATTCCCCTTCTTCCCTCCAGAAGTTCAAAACAGCTGTTCATTCCCCTTCTTCCCTCCAGAAGTTTAAAACAGCTGTTTATTCCCCTCTTCTCTCCAGAAGTTCAAGACAGCTGTTTATTCCCCTTCTTCCCTCCAGAAGTTCAAAACAGCTGTTCATTCCCCTTCTTCCCTCCAGAAGTTTAAAACAGCTGTTCATTCCCCTTCTTCCCTCCAGAAGTTCAAAACAGCTGTTTATTCCTCTTCTTCCCTCCAGAAGTTTAAAACAGCTGTTCATTCCCCTTCTTCCCTCCAGAGGTTCAAGACAGCTGTTCATTCCCCTTCTTCCCTCCAGAGGTTCAAGACAGCTGTTCATTCCCCTTCTTCCCTCCAGAGGTTCAAAACAGCTGTTTATTCCCCTTCTTCCCTCCAGAGGTTCAAGACAGCTGTTCATTCCCCTTCTTCCCTCCAGAGGTTCAAGACAGCTGTTCATTCCCCTTCTTCCCTCCAGAGGTTCAAGACAGCTGTTTATTCCCCTTCTTCCCTCCAGAGGTTCAAGACAGCTGTTCATTCCCCTTCTTCCCTCCAGAGGTTCAAGACAGCTGTTTAATTCCCCTTCTTCCCTCCAGAGGTTCAAGACAGCTGTTTATTCCCCTTCTTCCCTCCAGAAGTTCAAAACAGCTGTTTATTCCACCTCTTCTCTCCAGAAGTTCAAGACAGCTGTTTATTCCCCTTCTTCCCTGTAGAGGTTCAAGACAGCTGCTCATTCCCCTTCTTCCCTCCAGAAGTTTAAAACAGCTGTTCATTCCCCTTCTTCCCTCCAGAAGTTCAAAACAGCTGTTTATTTCTCTTCTTCCCTCCAGAAGTTCAAAACAGCTGTTCATTCCCCTTCTTCCCTCCAGAAGTTTAAAACAGCTGTTTATTTCTCTTCTTCCCTCCAGAAGTTTAAAACAGCTGTTCATTCCCCTTCTTCCCTCCAGAAGTTTAAAACAGCTGTTTATTTCTCTTCTTCCCTCCAGAAGTTTAAAACAGCTGTTTATTTCTCTTCTTCCCTCCAGAGGTTTAAAACAGCTGTTCATTCCCCTTCTTCCCTCCAGAAGTTCAAAACAGCTGTTCATTCACCTTGTTCCCTCCAGAGGTTCAAAACAGCTGTTCATTCCCCTTCTTCCCTCCAGAAGTTCAAAACAGCTGTTTATTCCCCTTCTTCCCTCCAGAAGTTCAAAACAGCTGTTCATTCACCTTGTTCCCTCCAGAGGTTCAAAACAGCTGTTCATTCCCCTTCTTCCCTCCAGAAGTTCAAAACAGCTGTTCATTCCCCTTCTTCCCTCCAGAAGTTCAAAACAGCTGTTTATTCCCCTTCTTCCCTCCAGAGGTTTAAAACAGCTGTTCATTCCCCTTCTTCCCTCCAGAAGTTCAAAACAGCTGTTCATTCCCCTTCTTCCCTCCAGAAGTTCAAAACAGCTGTTCATTCCCCTTCTTCCCTCCAGAAGTTCAAAACAGCTGTTCATTCCCCTTCTTCCCTCCAGAAGTTTAAAACAGCTGTTTATTTCTCTTCTTCCCTCCAGAAGTTTAAAACAGCTGTTTATTTCTCTTCTTCCCTCCAGAGGTTTAAAACAGCTGTTTATTTCTGTTCTTCCCTCCAGAAGTTTAAAACAGCTGTTCATTCCCCTTCTTCCCTCCAGAAGTTTAAAACAGCTGTTTATTTCTCTTCTTCCCTCCAGAAGTTTAAAACAGCTGTTCATTCCCCTTCTTCCCTCCAGAAGTTTAAAACAGCTGTTTATTCCCCTTCTTCCCTCCAGAAGTTCAAAACAGCTGTTTATTCCCCTTCTTCCCTCCAGAAGTTTAAAACAGCTGTTTATTTCTCTTCTTCCCTCCAGAAGTTTAAAACAGCTGTTTATTCCCCTTCTTCCCTCCAGAAGTTTAAAACAGCTGTTTATTTCTCTTCTTCCCTCCAGAGGTTCAAGACAGCTGATTATTCCCCTTCTTCCCTCCAGAAGTTCAAAACAGCTGTTCATTCCCCTTCTTCCCTCCAGAAGTTTAAAACAGCTGTTTATTCCCCTTCTTCCCTCCAGAAGTTCAAAACAGCTGTTCATTCCCCTTCTTCCCTCCAGAAGTTCAAAACAGCTGTTTATTCCCCTTCTTCCCTCCAGAAGTTTAAAACAGCTGTTTATTTCTCTTCTTCCCTCCAGAAGTTTAAAACAGCTGTTTATTCCCCTTCTTCCCTCCAGAAGTTTAAAACAGCTGTTTATTTCTCTTCTTCCCTCCAGAGGTTCAAGACAGCTGATTATTCCCCTTCTTCCCTCCAGAAGTTCAAAACAGCTGTTCATTCCCCTTCTTCCCTCCAGAAGTTTAAAACAGCTGTTTATTCCCCTTCTTCCCTCCAGAAGTTCAAAACAGCTGTTCATTCCCCTTCTTCCCTCCAGAAGTTTAAAACAGCTGTTTATTCCCCTTCTTCCCTCCAGAAATTCAAAACAGCTGTTCATTCCCCTTCTTCCCTCCAGAAGTTCAAGACAGCTGTTTATTCCCCTTCTTCCCTCCAGAAGTTTAAAACAGCTGTTTATTCCCCTCTTCTGTCCAGAAGTTCAAGACAGCTGTTTATTCCCCTTCTTCCCTCTAGAGGTTCAAGACAGCTGCTCATTCCCCTTCTTCCCTCTAGAGGTTCAAGACAGCTGCTCATTCCCCTTCTTCCCTCCAGAAGTTTAAAACAGCTGTTCATTCCCCTTCTTCCCTCCAGAAGTTCAAAACAGCTGTTTATTCCTCTTCTTCCCTCCAGAAGTTTAAAACAGCTGTTCATTCCCCTTCTTCCCTCCAGAGGTTCAAGACAGCTGTTCATTCCCCTTCTTCCCTCCAGAGGTTCAAGACAGCTGTTTATTCCCCTTCTTCCCTCCAGAGGTTCAAAACAGCTGTTCATTCCCCTTCTTCCCTCCAGAGGTTCAAGACAGCTGTTTATTCCCCTTCTTCCCTCCAGAAGTTCAAAACAGCTGTTTATTCCACCTCTTCTCTCCAGAAGTTCAAGACAGCTGTTTATTCCCCTTCTTCCCTGTAGAGGTTCAAGACAGCTGCTCATTCCCCTTCTTCCCTCCAGAAGTTTAAAACAGCTGTTCATTCCCCTTCTTCCCTCCAGAAGTTCAAAACAGCTGATTATTCCCCTTCTTCCCTCCAGAGGTTTAAAACAGCTGTTCATTCCCCTTCTTCCCTCCAGAAGTTCAAAACAGCTGTTCATTCCCCTTCTTCCCTCCAGAAGTTCAAAACAGCTGTTTATTTCTCTTCTTCCCTCCAGAGGTTTAAAACAGCTGTTCATTCCCCTTCTTCCCTCCAGAAGTTCAAAACAGCTGTTCATTCCCCTTCTTCCCTCCAGAAGTTCAAAACAGCTGTTCATTCCCCTTCTTCCCTCCAGAAGTTCAAAACAGCTGTTCATTCCCCTTCTTCCCTCCAGAAGTTTAAAACAGCTGTTTATTTCTCTTCTTCCCTCCAGAAGTTTAAAACAGCTGTTTATTTCTCTTCTTCCCTCCAGAGGTTTAAAACAGCTGTTTATTTCTGTTCTTCCCTCCAGAAGTTTAAAACAGCTGTTCATTCCCCTTCTTCCCTCCAGAAGTTTAAAACAGCTGTTTATTTCTCTTCTTCCCTCCAGAAGTTTAAAACAGCTGTTCATTCCCCTTCTTCCCTCCAGAAGTTTAAAACAGCTGTTTATTCCCCTTCTTCCCTCCAGAAGTTCAAAACAGCTGTTCATTCCCCTTCTTCCCTCCAGAAGTTTAAAACAGCTGTTTATTTCTCTTCTTCCCTCCAGAAGTTTAAAACAGCTGTTCATTCCCCTTCTTCCCTCCAGAAGTTTAAAACAGCTGTTTATTTCTCTTCTTCCCTCCAGAAGTTTAAAACAGCTGTTCATTCCCCTTCTTCCCTCCAGAAGTTTAAAACAGCTGTTTATTCCCCTTCTTCCCTCCAGAAGTTTAAAACAGCTGTTTATTTCTCTTCTTCCCTCCAGAAGTTTAAAACAGCTGTTTATTCCCCTTCTTCCCTCCAGAAGTTTAAAACAGCTGTTTATTTCTCTTCTTCCCTCCAGAGGTTCAAGACAGCTGATTATTCCCCTTCTTCCCTCCAGAAGTTCAAAACAGCTGTTCATTCCCCTTCTTCCCTCCAGAAGTTCAAAACAGCTGTTCATTCCCCTTCTTCCCTCCAGAAGTTCAAAACAGCTGTTCATTCCCCTTCTTCCCTCCAGAAGTTTAAAACAGCTGTTTATTTCTCTTCTTCCCTCCAGAAGTTTAAAACAGCTGTTTATTTCTCTTCTTCCCTCCAGAGGTTTAAAACAGCTGTTTATTTCTGTTCTTCCCTCCAGAAGTTTAAAACAGCTGTTCATTCCCCTTCTTCCCTCCAGAAGTTTAAAACAGCTGTTTATTTCTCTTCTTCCCTCCAGAAGTTTAAAACAGCTGTTTATTTCTCTTCTTCCCTCCAGAAGTTTAAAACAGCTGTTTATTCCCCTTCTTCCCTCCAGAAGTTTAAAACAGCTGTTTATTTCTCTTCTTCCCTCCAGAGGTTCAAGACAGCTGATTATTCCCCTTCTTCCCTCCAGAAGTTCAAAACAGCTGATTATTCCCCTTCTTCCCTCCAGAGGTTCAAGACAGCTGATTATTCCCCTTCTTCCCTCCAGAAGTTCAAAACAGCTGATTATTCCCCTTCTTCCCTCCAGAAGTTCAAAACAGCTGATTATTCCACATCTTCCCTCCAGAAGTTCAAAACAGCTGATTATTCCCCTTCTTCCCTCCAGAAGTTCAAAACAGCTGATTATTCCCCTTCTTCCCTCCAGAAGTTCA
This sequence comes from Myxine glutinosa, assembly GCF_964187855.1. Classification (NCBI taxonomy): domain Eukaryota; kingdom Metazoa; phylum Chordata; class Myxini; order Myxiniformes; family Myxinidae; genus Myxine; species Myxine glutinosa. The sequence goes on from NW_027616400.1 coordinate 201,746, forward strand.
AAACAGCTGATTATTCCCCTTCTTCCCTCCAGAAGTTCAAAACAGCTGATTATTCCCCTTCTTCCCTCCAGAAGTTCAAAACAGCTGATTATTCCCCTTCTTCCCTCCAGAAGTTCAAAACAGCTGATTATTCCCCCTCTTCCCTCCAGAAGTTCAAAACAGCTGATTATTCCCCTTCTTCCCTCCAGAAGTTCAAAACAGCTGATTATTCCCCTTCTTCCCTCCAGAAGTTCAAAACAGCTGATTATTCCCCTTCTTCCCTCCAGAAGTTCAAAACAGCTGATTATTCCCCCTCTTCCCTCCAGAAGTTCAAAACAGCTGATTATTCCCCTTCTTCCCTCCAGAAGTTCAAAACAGCTGATTATTCCCCTTCTTCCCTCCAGAAGTTCAAAACAGCTGATTATTCCCCTTCTTCCCTCCAGAGGTTCAAGACAGCTGATTATTCCCCTTCTTCCCTCCAGAAGTTCAAAACAGCTGATTATTCCCCTTCTTCCCTCCAGAAGTTCAAAACAGCTGATTATTCCCCTTCTTCTCTCCAGAAGTTCAAAACAGCTGATTATTCCCCTTCTTCCCTCCAGAAGTTCAAAACAGCTGATTATTCCCCTTCTTCCCTCCAGAAGTTCAAAACAGCTGATTATTCCCCTTCTTCCCTCCAGAAGTTCAAAACAGCTGATTATTCCCCTTCTTCCCTCCAGAAGTTCAAAACAGCTGTTCATTCCCCTTCTTCTCTCCAGAAGTTCAAAACAGCTGATTATTCCCCTTCTTCCCTCCAGAAGTTCAAAACAGCTGTTTATTCCCCTTCTTCTCTCCAGAAGTTCAAAACAGCTGTTTATTCCCCTTCTTCTCTCCAGAAGTTCAAAACAGCTGATTATTCCCCCTCTTCCCTCCAGAAGTTCAAAACAGCTGATTATTCCCCTTCTTCCCTCCAGAAGTTCAAAACAGCTGATTATTCCCCTTCTTCCCTCCAGAAGTTCAAAATAGCTGATTATTCCCCTTCTTCCCTCCAGAGGTTCAAGACAGCTGATTATTCCCCTTCTTCCCTCCAGAAGTTCAAAATAGCTGATTATTCCCCTTCTTCCCTCCAGAGGTTCAAGACAGCTGATTATTCCCCTTCTTCCCTCCAGAAGTTCAAAACAGCTGATTATTCCCCTTCTTCCCTCCAGAAGTTCAAAATAGCTGATTATTCCCCTTCTTCCCTCCAGAGGTTCAAGACAGCTGATTATTCCCCTTCTTCCCTCCAGAAGTTCAAAACAGCTGATTATTCCCCTTCTTCCCTCCAGAAGTTCAAAACAGCTGATTATTCCCCTTCTTCCCTCCAGAAGTTCAAAACAGCTGATTATTCCCCTTCTTCCCTCCAGAGGTTCAAGACAGCTGATTATTCCCCTTCTTCCCTCCAGAAGTTCAAAACAGCTGATTATTCCCCTTCTTCCCTCCAGAAGTTCAAAACAGCTGATTATTCCCCTTCTTCTCTCCAGAAGTTCAAAACAGCTGATTATTCCCCTTCTTCCCTCCAGAAGTTCAAAACAGCTGTTTATTCCCCTTCTTCTCTCCAGAAGTTCAAAACAGCTGATTATTCCCCTTCTTCCCTCCAGAAGTTCAAAACAGCTGATTATTCCCCTTCTTCCCTCCAGAAGTTCAAAACAGCTGATTATTCCCCTTCTTCCCTCCAGAAGTTCAAAACAGCTGATTATTCCCCTTCTTCCCTCCAGAGGTTCAAGACAGCTGATTATTCCCCTTCTTCCCTCCAGAAGTTCAAAACAGCTGATTATTCCCCTTCTTCCCTCCAGAAGTTCAAAACAGCTGATTATTCCCCTTCTTCCCTCCAGAAGTTCAAAACAGCTGATTATTCCCCTTCTTCCCTCCAGAAGTTCAAAACAGCTGTTCATTCCCCTTCTTCCCTCCAGAAGTTCAAAACAGCTGTTTATTCCCCTTCTTCCCTCCAGAAGTTCAAAACAGCTGTTTATTCCCCTTCTTCCCTCCAGAAGTTCAAAACAGCTGTTCATTCCCCTTCTTCTCTCCAGAAGTTCAAAACAGCTGTTTATTCCCCTTCTTCCCTCCAGAAGTTCAAAACAGCTGTTTATTCCCCTTCTTCCCTCCAGAAGTTCAAAACAGCTGTTCATTCCCCTTCTTCTCTCCAGAAGTTCAAAACAGCTGTTTATTCCCCTTCTTCCCTCCAGAAGTTCAAAACAGCTGTTTATTCCCCTTCTTCCCTCCAGAAGTTCAAAACAGCTGTTTATTCCCCTTCTTCCCTCCAGAAGTTCAAAACAGCTGATTATTCCACATCTTCCCTCCAGAAGTTCAAAACAGCTGATTATTCCCCTTCTTCCCTCCAGAAGTTCAAAACAGCTGTTTATTCCCCTTCTTCCCTCCAGAAGTTCAAAACAGCTGATTATTCCCCTTCTTCTCTCCAGAAGTTCAAAACAGCTGTTTATTACCCTTCTTCCCTCCAGAAGTTCAAAACAGCTGATTATTCCCCTTCTTCCCTCCAGAAGTTCAAAACAGCTGTTTATTCCCCTTCTTCCCTCCAGAAGTTCAAAACAGCTGATTATTCCCCTTCTTCCCTCCAGAGGTTCAAGACAGCTGATTATTCCCCTTCTTCCCTCCAGAAGTTCAAAACAGCTGATTATTCCCCTTCTTCCCTCCAGAAGTTCAAAACAGCTGATTATTCCACCTCTTCTCTCCAGAAGTTCAAAACAGCTGATTATTCCACCTCTTCTCTCCAGAAGTTCAAAACAGCTGTTTATTCCCCTTCTTCCCTCCAGAAGTTCAAAACAGCTGTTCATTCCCCTTCTTCTCTCCAGAAGTTCAAAACAGCTGTTTATTCCCCTTCTTCCCTCCAGAAGTTCAAAACAGCTGTTTATTCCCCTTCTTCCCTCCAGAAGTTCAAAACAGCTGTTCATTCCCCTTCTTCTCTCCAGAAGTTCAAAACAGCTGTTTATTCCCCTTCTTCCCTCCAGAAGTTCAAAACAGCTGTTTATTCCCCTTCTTCCCTCCAGAAGTTCAAAACAGCTGTTTATTCCCCTTCTTCCCTCCAGAAGTTCAAAACAGCTGATTATTCCACATCTTCCCTCCAGAAGTTCAAAACAGCTGATTATTCCCCTTCTTCCCTCCAGAAGTTCAAAACAGCTGTTTATTCCCCTTCTTCCCTCCAGAAGTTCAAAACAGCTGATTATTCCACATCTTCCCTCCAGAAGTTCAAAACAGCTGTTCATTCCCCTTCTTCTCTCCAGAAGTTCAAAACAGCTGTTTATTACCCTTCTTCCCTCCAGAAGTTCAAAACAGCTGATTATTCCCCTTCTTCCCTCCAGAAGTTCAAAACAGCTGTTTATTCCCCTTCTTCCCTCCAGAAGTTCAAAACAGCTGATTATTCCCCTTCTTCCCTCCAGAGGTTCAAGACAGCTGATTATTCCCCTTCTTCCCTCCAGAAGTTCAAAACAGCTGATTATTCCCCTTCTTCCCTCCAGAAGTTCAAAACAGCTGATTATTCCACCTCTTCTCTCCAGAAGTTCAAAACAGCTGATTATTCCCCCTCTTCCCTCCAGAAGTTCAAAACAGCTGATTATTCCCCTTCTTCTCTCCAGAAGTTCAAAACAGCTGATTATTCCACATCTTCCCTCCAGAAGTTCAAAACAGCTGATTATTCCACCTCTTCTCTCCAGAAGTTCAAAACAGCTGATTATTCCACATCTTCCCTCCAGAAGTTCAAAACAGCTGATTATTCCCCTTCTTCCCTCCAGAAGTTCAAAACAGCTGATTATTCCCCTTCTTCTCTCCAGAAGTTCAAAACAGCTGATTATTCCCCTTCTTCCCTCCAGAAGTTCAAAACAGCTGATTATTCCACATCTTCTCTCCAGAAGTTCAAAACAGCTGATTATTCCCCTTCTTCCCACCAGAAGTTCAAAACAGCTGATTATTCCCCTTCTTCCCTCCAGAAGTTCAAAACAGCTGATTATTCCCCTTCTTCCCTCCAGAAGTTGAAAACAGCTGTTCATTCCCCTTCTTCCCTCCAGAAGTTGAAAACAGCTGTTCATTCCCCTTCTTCCCTCCAGAGGTTCAAGACAGCTGTTCATTCCCCTTCTTCCCTCCAGAAGTTGAAAACAGCTGTTCATTCCCCTTCTTCCCTCCAGAAGTTGAAAACAGCTGTTTATTCCCCTTCTTCCCTCCAGAGGTTCAAGACAGCTGTTCATTCCCCTTCTTCCCTCCAGAGGTTCAAGACAGCTGTTCATTCCCCTTCTTCCCTCCAGAGGTTCAAGACAGCTGCTCATTTCCCTTCTTCCCTCCAGAGGTTCAAGACAGCTGTTCATTCCCCTTCTTCCCTCCAGAAGTTCAAAACAGCTGTTTATTCCCCTTCTTCCCTCCAGAGGTTCAAGACAGCTGTTCATTCCCCTTCTTCCCTCCAGAAGTTGAAAACAGCTGTTCATTCCCCTTCTTCCCTCCAGAGGTTCAAGACAGCTGTTCATTCCCCTTCTTCCCTCCAGAGGTTCAAGACAGCTGTTCATTCCCCTTCTTCCCTCCAGAGGTTCAAGACAGCTGTTCATTCCCCTTCTTCCCTCCAGAGGTTCAAGACAGCTGCTCATTCCCCTTCTTCCCTCCAGAGGTTCAAGACAGCTGTTCATTCCCCTTCTTCCCTCCAGAAGTTCAAAACAGCTGTTTATTCCCCTTCTTCCCTCCAGAGGTTCAAGACAGCTGCTCGTTCCCCTTCTTCCCTCCAGAGGTTCAAGACAGCTGTTCATTCCCCTTCTTCCCTCCAGAGGTTCAAGACAGCTGCTCATTCCCCTTCTTCCCTCCAGAAGTTGAAAACAGCTGTTCATTCCCCTTCTTCCCTCCAGAGGTTCAAGACAGCTGTTTATTCCCCTTCTTCCCTCCAGAAGTTGAAAACAGCTGTTCATTCCCCTTCTTCCCTCCAGAAGTTGAAAACAGCTGTTCATTCCCCTTCTTCCCTCCAGAGGTTCAAGACAGCTGCTCATTCCCCTTCTTCCCTCCAGAAGTTGAAAACAGCTGTTCATTCCCCTTCTTCCCTCCAGAAGTTGAAAACAGCTGTTCATTCCCCTTCTTCCCTCCAGAAGTTGAAAACAGCTGTTCATTCCCCTTCTTCCCTCCAGAGGTTCAAGACAGCTGCTCATTCCCCTTCTTCCCTCCAGAGGTTCAAGACAGCTGTTCATTCCCCTTCTTCCCTCCAGAGGTTCAAGACAGCTGCTCATTCCCCTCTTCCCTCCAGAAGTTCAAAACAGCTGTTTATTCCCCTTCTTCCCTCCAGAGGTTCAAGACAGCTGCTCATTCCCCTCTTCCCTCCAGAGGTTCAAGACAGCTGTTTATTCCCCTTCTTCCCTCCAGAGGTTCAAGACAGCTGTTCATGCCCCTTCTTCCCTCCAGAAATTCAAGACAGCTGTTCATTCCCCTTCTTCCCTCCAGAAGTTCAAAACAGCTGTTCATTCCCCTTCTTCCCTCCAGAGGTTCAAGACAGCTGCTCATTCCCCTCTTCCCTCCAGAAGTTGAAAACAGCTGTTCATTCCCCTTCTTCCCTCCAGAGGTTCAAGACAGCTGCTCATTCCCCTTCTTCCCTCCAGAGGTTCAAGACAGCTGCTCATTCCCCTTCTTCCCTCCAGAAGTTCAAGACAGCTGTTTATTCCCCTTCTTCCCTCCAGAGGTTCAAGACAGCTGCTCATTCCCCTCTTCCCTCCAGAGGTTCAAGACAGCTGTTTATTCCCCTTCTTCCCTCCAGAGGTTCAAGACAGCTGTTCATTCCCCTTCTTCCCTCCAGAGGTTCAAGACAGCTGTTCATGCCCCTTCTTCCCTCCAGAAGTTCAAGACAGCTGTTCATTCCCCTTCTTCCCTCCAGAGGTTCAAGACAGCTGTTCATTCCCCTTCTTCCCTCCAGAGGTTCAAGACAGCTGTTCATGCCCCTTCTTCCCTCCAGAAGTTCAAGACAGCTGTTCATGCCCCTTCTTCCCTCCAGAAGTTCAAGACAGCTGTTCATTCCCCTTCTTCCCTCCAGAGGTTCAAGACAGCTGTTCATTCCCCTTCTTCCCTCCAGAGGTTCAAGACACTGTGCGTTGTGAGCTCCTCTGCCATTGAGAATCCCTGTTGGGTGTGTGACCCACTGTGGTTGTGATCTCCTGTGTGATTGAGTACTCATGCAGGTGTGTAAACCAAAAACGTATACCTTTGTTACGTTTTCTGCCGAAACAGACGCATCTTGGAAAGCCGAAAAGGTTCGTAGCAAAAATTCCTCCATTAAAAGGCCAACCTGGTACAAATGTGCCAAACGACTCTGCTGCTGATCACACTGCCATGGATTAGAACATTGTTTAACTTTTGTGACTTTTAATCTGTGGCCTCTCAACAGCAGCAGATACTTGAAAGCTGGGACGCACACCATGGTCTGTCCCCCCACTACACCCACTGAACTTGGTAACTGAACACACCAGGGATTGATTTAGGGGCAGGTTGGGGGCGGTCGAAGGGACTGAAACCGAATGATATTTTAATCATAATAATAGTAATCGTCAATTTCAAAATCCCATCTTGAATAAATACATTGTAATTCTTTCAAAATAAAGGATTATTATTATTACCGCATTTAATAGGAGGTGTTGTTTCCCTTTCGCCTCCACCACCTCCTCGTTCAAACACTCCATTCGGACATATAACTGTGACGTCACTAAACTAAGGATCCGCCATGTTGGATTGCCAGGAATTCAAACAAAGCGAAACTACATGTGGATTGTATTCTTTTTTAAATGGTGAAGTCTTGCGCTGTATTTTGTTGAATCCGTCGTGACAACAGACAGGATTGGATGTCATATTATAGACTGCTTACAGTTCGTCTTAATGTCCAATGAAGGGAAACGCGAGAGAGGCCCACAGAAAGAATACTCATGCAGTTCCATCGAATTCACCAGGAAACCCAGTTGTAAATTTTCATCCTCATAAAAGGAGTTAATGTACATCATCTCCAGTTTTATTTTCAACAAATTTACGTTTTTCGTTCCACACACCTGTCATGTATGAAGCTGCAAATATTCACCGTTGTATCCCTACACCGGGACCGCATTGTATCCCTACGGCCCACCTCGGATGGCGCTGCAGTGAATCGGGCCTGTATCGGCAGAGTGAATAAACGTGTGCTACAATCGATCGTAGTCTGTCGAGATACCTTACATGGCGTCGAGGATAAACATCTAGACCATGACTTCTTTCGGCCATATCGATGAATTCGACCCTCATGCGGGGGATTTTGACACGTATTCCGAGCGGTTGTCTTTCTACTTCGAGGCAAACGGCATCGCGACCGAAGCCCGGATGAAGGCCGTCTTCCTGTCCGTTTGCGGGGGTGAGACGTTCACACTCATTAAAAACCTGATTCGGCCTCGGACAATCGAGGAGCTCACGTATGCAGAGCTCAAGGCCGCTTTGAAGGAACATTGTAATCCATCTCCTTCAGTCATCCTGTATCGGTTTAATTTTTACATGTGCAGACAGCAGCAAGGTCAGTCGATCGCAGACTTCATTGCACACCTCAAAAAACTGTCACATCTGTGTGAGTTTGGGGGCACGATCGATGACATGCTCCGTGATTTGCTGGTGGTTGGCATGTCCGATGACCGCACTCGTAGACGCCTGCTTGCTGAGAGAAGACTGACGTTCCAAAATGCCAGAGACACCACCATTTCCATGGAAAGTGCTGAACGCAATGCTACAAGCATCGGTGCCACTCGCTCTTCTGGTACCAGCCCTGCTGTGAATCGGTTGGATCATGTTCAGCCAAAACGTTTGAACAAGTCTCTTCGTCAGAAGCCAGTGCAGTCTCGAACACACAACAAATGTTTTCGGTGCAACGGAAAGCACCCTCCGGAGATGTGTCGGTTCAAAGATGCCACCTGCCATTTCTGTTCGAAAACTGGCCATATTGCTCCAGCTTGCATCACTCGCAAATCGGGAAAAGGGAAAGCTGCTGACAAGAAGATTCATCAATTTATCAGTTCGGAGGAACCTGAGTTTGACCAGGTGAGCTCTGTTTCCGACAACTCAGAATCGTATGACCTGCTTCATATTGATTCTCACCATAAGCGGGACCCTCTTCTTGCCACTGTTGTCGTCAACAATCGACCATTGCAAATGGAGGTCGACACTGGTGCGGCCGTCTCGCTCATCAGCCATGCTGTTTTCACATACCTGTGGAGTGATGCTGACTGACCCCATCTGAAACCTACTACCTATGGTCTCACCACTCAAACCACTCACTCAAACCACTCAAAAATGTGCTGGATACGTACCCGGATGTCTTCAAGGATGAGCTTGGAACCTTGAAAGGACATACGGCTAAACTCAGCATTGACCGGGATGCCAATCCTATATTTTGCAGAGATCGCCCAGTCCCTTTCGCCCTGCGGGAGCAGATTGACAAGGAACTGGATCATCTTGAAAATCTGGGGATCATCGAGCAAATCCAGTATGCCGAATGGGCGGCGCCCATCGTTCCGGTCATAAAATCGGACCAGTCCATCCGCATATGTGGAGATTATAAAATGACCGTGAACAAGTGTTCTTCATTGGATAAATATCCAATCCCGAGGATCGAAGACCTCTATGCTCGTCTCACGGGAGGCAAGACTTTTACGAAACTCGATCTCAAATCCGCCTATCTACAGCTCCGCTTGGACGAGAATTCGAAACAGTATCTTACCATCAACACGTATCGTGGGTTGTACAGGTACCACCGACTCAGTTTTGGAGTGAAATCTGCACCTGGAATTTATCAGCGTGTCATGGACAGTTTGTTTGCCGCTGAACGCAACGTCGTTTGTTACCAGGATGATATTCTGGTTACTGGTCGTACGGACGCGGAACATGTACAAAACCTGGATAGAGTTCTGAAGAAAATTTCGGACTCCGGCCTACGTTTGCGTCGAGACAAGTGCAAGTTTATGGTGCCATCAGTTACATACCTGGGTCATACGATTGATGCCGAGGGTCTACACCCGACAGATGAGAAAGTCTGAGCTATCAAAGATGCTCCTGCTCCACGAGACGTGACCGAATTGAAGTCATAGCTCGGTTTGCTTCAGTTCTATGGTCGTTACATCCCGAATGTGACTGACGTTTTGGGCCCCCTTTATCGGCTTTTGAGGAAAGGAGTCTCCTGGAGCTGGGAGTCTACTGAACAATCAGCATTCCAGACCTCTAAGGATCTGCTCAAATCGTCCAATGTTCTCGTTCATTTTGATCCAGAGAAGGATCTTGTGCTGACATGCGATGCCTGTCGGTATGGAGTGGGGAGTGTATTATCACACGTGATGCCTGACGGTACGGAAAGACCGGTTCCATTTGCATCCAGAACGTTGTCCCCGGCAGAGAAGAACTATTCCCAACTTGACAAGGAAGGATTGGGAATCGTTTTCGGCATCAGCAAATTTCGCCAGTACCTTCTTGGACATCATTTCACGATTCGCACTGATCACAAGCCGCTGATCAGTCTGTTTGGTCCAACGAAGGCGACATCTGACACACTACCGCCCAGGATCATCCGCTGGTCCCTGTTTCTCGCTGCTTATGACTACACCATATGTTATAAGCCCGGCTCGTCTATCACAAATGCAGATGCCATGAGTCGGTTACCCCTTCCAGAATCCGTTGATGATTCGCCTACACCAGGATCCATTATCGCACTGATGGATCATCTGGTAGATTGTGCTGTCGATTCCGGCCAGATCCGCACTCATACTCGACGAGACTCCGTTCTGTCCAGAACTTTCCAGGCTGTACAGCTTGGATGGCATTTGCTACCTGAGGGTGACCCAGATTTTGCGGCTTTTAAAGCATGTAAAAACGAACTCAGCGTGGAAAATGGTTGCCTACTCTGGGGATGTAGTGTTGTGATCCCCAAAAATCTGCGTTCCAGGGTCATGGATGAAATCCATGACTGTCACCCCGGGATTGTGAAGATGAAGTCACTCGCTAGAAACTATGTGTGGTGGCCGAATCTTGATGCTGATATCGAACATTGTTACCATTGTTACCCCTGCCAGAGCACCTGGAACACACCTGCGAAAGCGCCACTGCATCCCTGGGAACGGCCCAGCGAACCGTGGCATCGCCTACATCTCGATTATGCCGGGCCTATTAACGGCAGCATGATTCTAATAATTACGGACGCGCACACAAAATGGATTGATGCCTATGTGACGCATGGTACTACGTCAGCCATTGTCATCGAAAGACTCAGACGCTGTTTCGCCACTCATGGTCTGCCCAGGATGATCGTGAGTGATAACGGTTCGTGTTTTTCCAGTACCGAGTTTGCCGAGTTCACACGTCGGAACGGCATCAAACATAAGTTTGTCAGCCCACATCCCCAGGCTTCAAATGGCTTGGCCGAACGATCCGTGGGAATCATCAAATCCGGATTGCAGAAACTTCAGGAGAGAACCCTGGAAACAAAGCTTTCTCATCTCCTGTTCAAATACCGCATCACGCCACAATCAACAACCGGTGCAGCTCCGTCTGAGTTATTGATGAAACGACACGTGAGATCGACACTTGACAATCTCAAACCACACATATCGTCAAATGTTTATCGGAGCCAGCTTAATCAAAAGTTGGTGCACGATAAGACGTCCAACAGTCGATGTATCAACATTGGAGATCCAGTGTTTGCCCGAAATTTTGGTGCAGGTGCGACGTGGCTACCGGGGGACATCATCGAGAAGCCAGGTCCACTGTCCTGCGTGATTCGCCTGAAGGACGGCCGCGAAATTCGTCGACATCAGGACCACATAACCTACCGTCACTGTGAGTCGATAGAGCCTGCAGCATTGTCACAGTCAGGACAACAGTTCGACCGCCACTGCCGGAGATCGTCGTGGCCGCTCCAGCCGGCTCGGATGCCCCGAAAACCTCTGCGAACGCTACACCCTTCGTGGAGACCAAAGGAATCACCTCGGACTCTGTATCCACTGGTACACTGCGACCCAAAGGAATCACCTCGGACTTTGTATCCACTGGAGCACTGCGACGCTCAATGCGTGAGAGAAAAGCACCCGACCGGTTGAATCTTTGAAGATGTTTTTTTTCACGGTGACACATGTTCTATTTTCACGGTGACACATGTTCTACAGACTTGGCATTTAATATGGAATATTTTTTTTTTCTTGACTTGGGTTTACTTTCTGAACTCAGTATATCAATCTGGTGAGTTTTTTTTACCCTTCGGTGATGTCTTTGTTGAAAGAACCATGTCACTGAATGTCTTTCGCAGCAAGAAGTCAATAACAGGATTATATCACAGGTGGCGTGACAAAATGTAAGGACAGGTACATTTGACGATTGGCTTCACAATCGGGTATACAAGGGTTGTTGCGTTCTGTATAAGTGGAAAACAACTGCTGCACGTCTACAAAAGTTATTGCCGCTTCCTCTGTAGATGGTTCGTCAACTTGACAATGCTGTTTGTCATGGAGTGGTGGCTTTACGAAATTCTGGCATGAAACAGCGTGCCATTGCTCAGCAGTATGGCATCACTCAAGGTCAGGTGTCAAAGATGCTGAAACGAAATGCTCAGAGGGGTGTCCCTACTCCATTACCGAGGCCAGGACGTCCACGCAGAATCACAAGGAGAGATGATCGCCAGCTGCACCGGTTAGTGTGCAATGGCCGTACCAAGTCAGCTAATCGGCATAGGGCTGCGTGGCATCACCTGACAAATGTTCCTGTATCCAGAAGGCTAGTCAACCAACGACTGGTTCAAGCAGGCTATCGTGCCAGGCATCCCCTGAGAAAGCCACGCCTGACCAGACAACACAGCCAGCGCCGATTGCAGTGGGCCAGAGAGCACAGTCAATGGCAGCCAGGACACTGGAATCACTTGACCTTCAGTGACGAGTCTAGATTTCTGGTCTATCGTCAAGATGGCCGCATCTGAGTGCGCAGACAAGTGCATGAAGCCCACAACGAAGATTGTATAGTGCCAAGAGTCCAAGCTGGAGGTGGTGGGGTGACCGTTTGGGCTGCTTTTCATGCAGGGGGCAAAACTGACCTGGTTGTTCTGAATGGAAACCTGAACCAGTTCAAGTACAGGGTCATTCTGGAAGAAACATTGCCTTCGAGGAAACTTTGTCTTCCAAGATGACAATGCACGGCCTCATCCTGCTCGCATGATCCAACACTTTCTTGCTGAACGTGGTGTAGAGCATATGGAGTGGCCTTCCATGTCCCCGGATATGAATCCGATAGAGAACTTGTGGGCAGAATTAACGCATCAAATCGACAACTTGGACCAGCAGCCGACCTCTGTGCGTGAATTGCAGCAGACTATTGTCACTGCATGGCAAGGGATTCCTGTCCAAACCTTGGCAAATCTCGTGAACAGCATGCCTCAACGTGTACGTGCTCTCCTGAATGCTCGTGGGGGTTACACGAAGTACTGAACTGTAATTTTACTGTCCATAATCCCAGTCATAATTTAGCTTTTGTTTTTGTTGAAATTTTTTTTGGCTAATGTGCAAAATAAAGAGATACTTACATTTCAAAAAAATATTCAATCTCTTATGATTCCAAATCACTCAATGCTCTAAATTCTCATTCATTCCATCCCTCCTCCATCGTTCTTAAATGAATCGCTAACTTGAAAATCACAACAAACCCAATTTGTTATATATGTTCATCTTTCATTAATCATCCACTTTCTAAACTCCCCCCTTGCCCCTCCCCTTCAAATCTCCCCCCCAACCATCCCTCCCAAATTCTCCCTCCTCCCACCTCCTTCTCAAAGCTGCCTCCTCCCCACTTGGTCTCCCTTCTATGTCATACCTCCACCTCCCCAAGCCTTCTACTTTCCTCTGCCCCCCCCCCCCCCCCCCTCAAACAAACTCTCACTGTGCCTCATTCCATCACCATCAAACCTTTCGTCCTCCTCATCCTTCCCTTTCTTGTAACTCTTCTGTAATCTCTGACACACTATCAACTGCTCTTCCTACATCCCCCTCTCACCCTTCATCTGACCCTACCCGACCCCTGTCCTGCACCCGATGCTCCCCCATTCACCTCACTAACGGTATGGATCTCAAACATCCGGGGCCTTCGCTCAAACCTGATTGATCTCTCCATTCAGGTTGCTTCTGAAAATCCAGACTTGATCTGCTTAACAGAAACTTTCCTCCTTCAAGATGTCTCTGATTCCTTAATATCTCTTCCTGGTTACTCCCTCCTCCGGTACGATAGACCTGAGCCTCGTCCTGGTGGTGGGGTGGCTATTGTGGAAGTGTAACTCAGTGACTCATTGGTTGGAACTGGTAACGAACCAAGGTACGAGCAGGTGTTCGTAAGAATGTCAGGAATGCATCTCGCCCTGTCGAAGCTGGGAGTCCTGTTGTGTAGCTTTAGCATGGCCCCGGGCTAACACACATTCCCAAGCCTTCACTATTGACTTGGGACATCGGGATGCAAAGAGGGTGAAGGAACTCCCCAGCAGGGGGGCGAGCATGCATGACCTCGGGGCATTTGCGGAGAAGGGATTAGCGCGACAAGGCCCATATAAACCAGAGCAAACTATGAGTCAGGATCACTTGCCATCAGAAGCCCTGCCCGATGGAATGAACGAGTACGGCGCTACGGAGAAACATCGGCTGAGAAAGAGGGACTATGCGGATAGAGTTATCTGGTCCATTGAGTTAACGGTAGTTATTAGTATTTGAATGAAGTGAACAACTAGTTAATAAAGTCATGACCTTTTGTAAAACCTGTTTCCGATTATTGGAGTCTTGAGTCCCAAACCACTTCCACGACAATTTGGCGAGCCAGATAGGGGTCAATTTGGACACAACATCTGAAAAGGTAAGTTATTCTTTGTTATTCTTGTCCAAAATATGATCTACGAACCTGCGTTTAGTTCTTGTACATACATGGTTGAGGAGGTGGTGTGGGGCTTCCCGCGATATAGGTAACATGCCGCGATATAGGCAACATAACGACAATCCAAGGAGTGTAAACGTATTTTTGTCACGACCGTCCGAGGTAAAAGTCACGGATGGAACGTTTTAAATGATTCTATTATTCGTGTGTTTGCGAGGATGCGTACGTTATACGCTGGGTGTTAAGAGCCTTATTCTGGTCTGCAGGCAAATCGGCTCATGAAGTGCACCATGAGGCGATTTGTTTGCCGGTTCGGTAAGGCCAGACAGACAGACACATAGACAGACATAAGGTCCGTACACGTGTACAATCGTGTACACCCGTTTTAAATAAATAATTTTTTTTTTTTTTTTCAGTTTTCCCGCCATTTCTAAAACTCGTTTGATTAACATATAAATTAATGACAGACAACGCCATCTCATGCCGGTCCAGAATTATTGTGAAAGATGGCGATTGGATGAAAATTGCATACCGACACTCCCTCACTGTCCCTCATTGTCCCTCATTTCCATTTCGGCTACCTGTCTCTTGCCCCCGCTCTTTCTTGCGAAATGAACGTTCTTTGAACAAGTGGAATGATTTAGGAATGTTTAGAGGTCATTGCAATATTAATTACTTGTGATCATTTGTGAAATTTCATGAACAGATATGTGCAATGGATCTAATTTGAGTGAGTATGAGAAAATTTGGTGCAGGATTCATGGAATGTACAAGGCTGGTACATGTGTTTAGCACTTGAAGACGTACCCCTGAGCTGCCCGCTCAAGGTGTGCGATTAAGGCGGCGGACAAAGAAACTATTATATACAGATATTTTTTCTCAGTCAAATTGGATGGAAAAAATGCACTTTTATATTTTCCCCCATTGCAATGTGCTTATATTTTGGAACGGCTAGGGGGATTTAAATAAAATAAAAATGAGTAAGCTTTTCAGACATGCTTCATGGTTAAATGAAAGACAATAATTAAGCGCTTTGGGGAAGGCAATGGCAAACCACCCAATGTCGTACACGATATTTTCAGCACGATCATGGATTTGAGAATGCATGTAACTTGCAGTGTTGAACAAATTAATACAGAGAGAAAGAGATAGACAGAGATAAAGATGATATTCAGACAGATAGAGAGAGATAGACAGAGAGAGACAGAAAGCGAGAGAGACAGACAGACAGAGAGAGATAGACAGAGAGAGACAGACAGAGAGAGACATAGACAGACAGAGAGATAGACAGACAGAGAGAACCACAGACAGAGAGAGAGACATAGACAGACAGAGAGATAGACAGACAGAGAGAGAGATAACAGAGAGAGAGAGACAGACAGACAGAGAGCGAGACAGACAGAGAGAACCACAGACAGAGAGAGACATAGACAGACAGAGAGACAGACAGAGAGAGAGACAGACAGACAGAGACAGACAGAGAGAGAGATAGACAGAGAGAGACAGACAGAGAGAACCACAGAGAGAGAGAGAGAGATAGACAGACAGAGAGAGAGATAGACAGACAGAGAGAGACAGACAGAGAGAGAGACAGACAGAGAGAGAGAGATAGACAGACAGAGAGAGACACAGACAGACAGAGAGAGACAGACAGACAGACAGAAAGCGAGAGAGACAGACAGACAGAGAGAGATAGACAGAGAGAGACAGACAGAGAGAGACATAGACAGACAGAGAGATAGACAGACAGAGAGAACCACAGACAGAGAGAGACATAGACAGACAGAGAGACAGACAGACAGAGAGAGAGAGATAACAGAGAGAGAGAGAGACAGACAGACAGAGAGAGAGACAGACAGAGAGAACCACAGACAGAGAGAGACATAGACAGACAGAGAGATAGACAGACAGAGAGAGACAGACAGAGAGAGACATAGACAGACAGAGAGAGACACAGACAGACAGAGAGAGACAGACAGACAGACAGAAAGCGAGAGAGACAGAGACAGAGAGAGATAGACAGAGAGAGACAGACAGAGAGAGACATAGACAGACAGAGAGATAGACAGACAGAGAGAACCACAGACAGAGAGAGACATAGACAGACAGAGAGATAGACAGACAGAGAGAGAGATAACAGAGAGAGAGAGAGACAGACAGACAGAGAGAGAGACAGACAGAGAGAACCACAGACAGAGAGAGACATAGACAGACAGAGAGATAGACAGACAGAGAGAGACAGACAGAGAGAGACATAGACAGACAGAGAGATAGACAGACAGAGAGACAGACAGAGAGAGAGAGACAGAAAGTGAGAGACAGACAGACAGAGAGAGATAGACAGAGAGAGACAGAAAGAGAGAGACATAGATAGACAGAGAGATAGACAGACAGAGAGAGAGAGATAACAGAGAGAGAGAGACAGACAGACAGAGAGAGAGACAGACAGAGAGAACCACAGACAGAGAGAGACATAGACAGACAGAGAGATAGACAGACAGAGAGAGACAGACAGAGAGAGACATAGACAGACAGAGAGATAGACAGAGAGAGACAGACAGAGAGAGACATAGACAGACAGAGAGATAGACAGACAGAGAGAACCACAGACAGAGAGAGACATAGACAGACAGAGAGATAGACAGACAGAGAGAGAGATAACAGAGAGAGAGAGAGAGACAGACAGAGAGAGAGAGAGACAGACAGAGAGAACCACAGACAGAGAGAGACATAGACAGACAGAGAGATAGACAGACAGAGAGAGACAGACAGAGAGATAGACAGACAGAGAGAGACAGACAGAGAGAGAGACAGACAGAGAGAACCACAGACAGAGAGAGAGATAGACAGACAGAGAGAGAGAGAGAGACAGAGACAGACAGAGAGAGACATAGACAGACAGAAAGAGAGACAGACAGAGAGAGAACATTTTTGGGAACGTTTTGGGAACATTCAAATGTTGGGTTTTGCTAACGTTTCCACAACGTCACCACAACGTTTCACTTTCGTTGTTGCAACGTTTTGCTCCAACGTTTTGGGTTCAAATGTTGGGTTTTGCTGACGTTTCCACAACGTCGCTACAACGTTTCACTTTCGTTGTTGCAACGTTTTGCTCCAACGTTTTGGGGACACTCAAATGTTAAGTAAATCGGATAAGAATTCACGAGTTATTTAATTATTAGCGATTAATGAAGTACTTATTTAATTAATTACATTTCTTATTACATTACAGTAATTACATTACAGTAATTACCTGAGGTAATTACAGTAATTACAGTTCCGGTAATCTATCTATAATTCCAGTAATCTCTGTGTGTGTGTGTGTCTGTGTGTATGCGACCGCTGTTTCTCGACAACTACCGGTCCGATATACTTGAAACTTGCCAGGTATATTGCTGGGGACCTGAGGATGTGCCTTTTCAAGGTTTCATATTAATCGGACAAGTAGTTACCGAGCTATGTCCAAAAAACGATTCAACCAATCAGAGAGCAGCGAGCTATCACGTGTGCCGAACGTGGCGAACAGACTCTGCCTCGGATGGCACATTTGAGAGCGTATTCATTTATTTCACGTTGGCAAACTATGTTGCCGCTATGTTGGCGTTAAACTATGTTTTAAAACTAATTAAAACTAATTTGCGATTCTTTCGCTTTCCTGCGCGTTTGTGCACGCTATGGCGATTTCTTTACCAAACTCCGCAAGCCGTTCGCTTTGGACCAAACCATTTCATGTAAATAGAGGGGGGGGATTGTCACCGTACTCGCAAGCCGTTCGCTTTGGACCAAACCATTTCATGTAAATAGAGGGGGGGATATAATTTTAGATATATATATAGTACGGGCATGCCCTAGTTACAGTAATTACAGTAATCATTACAGTAATTACAGTAAACTTATTACAGTAATTACATTACATTAACTCAGGCACCTTTTGAGTAAGGAAGCTGATATTTGGACATGACACTGACCAAGTGATGTGGCTGTCAAGGAAAATTTTGATTTATTGATTAATCATTTAATAAATTAACTCGTTGATTTATAAATGATTTATTTAATTAAAATTCCTCAGAGATACATCTTCGGATGAAATACTTGCAGATTGGTTATGCTATGAGCCAATTGATTAAGGAAAATATTTTGTGATGGCCATATTGGAGTTCGTGGCAACTCAGTTAGTGCCACTGCACCTTTAAAATGCATCCCTGCGTTCATTTTTCGATCGATTGAGTTGAAATTTTGAACAATCGGATCTGAACTGTCGTTGTTAACGACTCTAGCATGCACCCGTCCAATCAGGATGGCGCGGTATGGTCCCCGGATCATCACTGCCCGCAGTTTTAATTAGTTTTACTTTTTCTCTTGGTCATATAATTTTGAAGACATGCATGTCATGATATAGGAAATGTTTGTTCTGTTGAACGGAAGAAATGTTGTTTATTTGTGTGGGTGTGTATTTTGGATATATTTTCACGACTAATTCCAGTTAACATCCTGCAAAATTTGCTCGTTTTCTGGCCGAGTCGAAATTGCGTTGAGTTCCTATGGCATGCGCCATTAAAAGCGCTGTGTAATGGTTGAGCTCCCTTTATTTCGTTTTGGTCATGCGGATGAGCCGACAAAGTGACGAATGCTGCGGCTGGAGCAGTAGAAGCGATGTTTCTTTTTTTAATTGAAATGATGTAATTTAATTAAACGTGGTAGGTGGGCAACACCACAAAGCATACCTCTTTTAAGGTGTGTATAAACCCATTAACAGTTCAGCAATCAATACGATGCTGAAATGGTGTAATTTAATTAAACGTGGTAGGTGAGCAACACCACAAAGCATACCTCTTTGAAGGTGTGTATACTGACAGAACATGAACGTTCAGAACATGAACATTTCAGCAATCAATACGATGCTGAAATGGTGTAATTTAATTAAACGTGGTAGGTGGGCAACACCACAAAGCATACCTCTTTTAAGGTGTGTATAAACCCATAAAATTTTCAGCAATCAATACGATGCTCAAATGGTGTAATTTATGGTCGACCTTGGTTTTGTTTGGGTTTTGTTGTTTATTTTTGTGGGTGTGTATCTTTGTGTATTTTGTATATATTTTCACGGCTAATTCCAGTTAACATCCTGCAAAATTTGCTCGTTTTTCTGGCCGAGTCGAAATTGCGTTGAGTTCCTATGGCATGCGCCATTAAAAGCGCTGTGTAATGGTTGAGCTCCCTTTATTTCGTTTTGGTCACGCGGATGAGCAGACAAAATGACGAATGCTGCGGCTGGAGCAGTAGAAGCGATTTTTTAATTGTTCAATGATTATTCGATATTGTTATGACTTATTGTCAATAGGTATACTAAGTGGTCAGGAGGCAGCCTGTTGCTATGTACAGTTTTATTATATTGTTGATTATACCACATAGCTGTGGTGATAAAGGAAATGTTCGTTTTTAAATAGATGATTATGATAGGACCGTGATTATAAAATCATGATGATTATTATGAATGATATCATAGGGTTCAAATACAGAATGATTGCACAAACTTGGAAAAGAACTTTCAAGCCCTATGGGATAAATTGGGTATTACAAGCGATGGAGTTTCCAAATTTAGCATGATTGAAGGAATTTTACAGTCTTATTTCAGGAGTTTTACGAAATTTATATTGCCAAGAGATTTTGGGTACTATTAAAAGAAAAATGATGAGATATTTTTCCCAATGAACTTTAATATCTGCCATCCATTTTGGCTGTCTCACGAATGAAGGATGAGTTGCCTTTAGTGGTTGCAAAGAAAATTTGTGGAGACCAGGCAAAATGGGGAAATATGTCAGATATGACCCTAAGACAGAACGGTGATTCATCAATTGACATGAGGTATGAACCAGAGGTGACGACCGATGAGCTTCGATCTCAGTCAATGGATGGACCTGTCCTGACATCATTGGGGAAAGGGCTTATGCAAGGAGTCATCCAAAATGATTAATTTGATTTATTGATGAATATTGATGAATTAATTGAAATTGAATAATTGATTGAATTGTTGATTGATTGAATCTAATTGATTGAATTTAATTGAATAAATTTAACTGGATAAATTGAATTGAATAAATTGAATTGAATATATTGATCTTTTGATTGATGAAAATGCGGTTTCAAGAAAGAAGCTTTGATATCTTTGTGAGATATTATCAATGTGAAGACAACCTTGGAAAATTGAGCAAGGTGGTGAGTTTATATATAGATATATATGTGCGGTTACCATTGTGTGATTTCCCCTTCAACAGAGCGGACACCTGAGAATTCACCCATTTCATACTGACCCTTTGGCTCATCTGCAAATACTGATCTGTGAGATTGGATTGTGCAAAAGCCACAGGTGAGAGAAATTCTCTGGAAATCACCATTTGAACAGGTGGAGAGATCCTTCCTGGAGGTACGAGTGAAGCTTTAGAGGAACAAGCTACAACACATCCAACGCTACTTTGATAAAAGGCAGAATGGGAAATGGAGCCTGCAAGAATACACAAGGACAACTAGAGAATCCACAAAATGGTACTGGTACACATCATATGTACGACCGTTATGGTACCGAAGCTATAAGGCAGGTCGAAAATTGGTATTTGTGGACAAAGGGACATGATGAGGAGTTTCCAAGAGATGGTACATTTGAGCGAAGTCGATTGGAAAGATTGGAACAAAGATTGAAAGCCAGGAAGAGACAGAATCTAACGGTAGACTGGCTTGCATTCCATCTTTGGGATGGTGAATCCAGACAACGGGAACAGCAAGAACGGATAACGGATCTAGAACTTAAAATAAAAAGGATACAGGATACAGTGGAGGAGACAAATGCACAACTGCCCTCGAAATTAGGAATGAAAGTGACAGTTGTCCTATCTGATTTCCAGTTGTCTCCCCAAAAAGGACGATACAGAGAATTTTTTCGTGTTTCAGGAGATAACGAGAGATTGCAGTGGCAACTCAGGGATGTAGAGATGCAGCCCAGCAATACAACTGCACAGGTGCACAGACCAGGCAACGACAGAAACCGGTGTTTCAAGTGTGGACGGATGGGACATTGGAAAAGAGGATGTCCGTATACCAAAAGGAAGACAAGTTCATAGGGTAAACCAAGATCAAGGGTACCAGTGCTGACCGATACCTCAGACAACGATTAGGCCTTCATTGCGGCAAATCCCAAATGACGATTGGCCTCAACAGATTAGATTACTGGACAAACATGAATAACTGTCGATGATTCTTGTGTCTGAAAAGGTTTTCGGAGCAAGAATTATTCATTTTTTCTTTTGCTTGTAAGCAAATTAGTAATTAATTGATCAAATGCCGAAATTGGATCTTTTATGTTGGGCACAAAATTTTAAATTTACAAAGTTGGAACAATTGCTTTGCATATTTTTGAAACCAAGTGACAAGAGTCACATGATGATCAGGTGGGAATTTCGGACTAGTGTTCCGCATGATTGATAGGTCAGTGGTCGACTGACATGCAAATGGGTGTGTAGTCAAATTTGGATAAATTATGGTGGGAACTGAAAGGGTAATTTCAATGTGACATCATAGGGGTTTTCTAAAAATAAACTTTTTGGTCCATTTGCGTATTAGCATTTATAAAATTGAAGGACAAATTTTATGAAAATGAAATAAAACTGACACCCATCCTGATCTGTAAATAATGGTTCCAACGCAAACAAATATGCATAATGCATGCGTGTGTGTGTGTTTTGTGTATCAATGTTTGTGTTTGTTGTCGTTGTTTTGTGTATCAATCTTACAAGATTGTTGACACCAACAGTGGGCCTTGTCTGAAAATAGATAGTTCCATGTGGATGGGATCGAATATCGAGAGAATTCGTAAAATAAATTAGAAATATAATTTGATTATGAAAATTATCACTTTTGTCAAGGGAGATGGAGAATAAAGATTTGATTTGCTGAGTTATGAGCAGCTATTCATTAATAGTAAATATTGGGAGAGGTCTTACACTGACGTCCGAGAATACACAATTTACACAGGGTAAACGAATTGATTTATCATAGTGGATTGTTAACAGCAGCCTGAAAATGTCCTGAGAGTGTGCATCCATGTAATCAGAAATCCCAGATTTGTTTTTACAAACAACATTTTGGTAGAGGTCTTGTATGGACGAGCGCTTCCTTGGTAGATAAAAAACGGTACTGCATGCTGGCAGCCATTTTTTGCGGCCAGTTAGGCCAAACAAACAGAGGAAATTGTAGTTAAATACGTAATGTACACATGGCTATTTGTAAAAAAGGAAATTTGTTGAGATGGGAAACATTTTTCGAAGGTTTATTAAAGTGTAATAATATGACATGTGGCAAGGCAAACTATTGGATGGGAAAATTAGATCTGGTTATAAAAAAAAAAATATTGACCCCTTGAAGTTAATTCTTCGAATCATTGTTTCACTGGCATTTGGAGTTCACATTGGAAATAGTTTGGTAGAACTTTGGTTAAAACCTTTGGTTGCGGTATTTTGGAACAAATTGATTAACCATAGGAGATTGATAAGAATAGGAACAAATATGGACCCAAAATAGAAAGTTGGATTCATGCCTCTCATTGCAAGCAAGCACATGGGGCTAAGATGGACGATCCCACAGAAAATGAGGCTGCATCTAGCAGCCCAGCAGAACATTCAGTGGCGGATAAATGATAATCGTGATTTACATTCATTTGAATTACATTTTAACACCCCTTGCATTGAAAAACATTACATTTTCAACATTTAATATTCCTACTTGAATTAGGGAAGATAGTGACATTTATTTACCTACATGACATACCATTATCTACTGATATTAGCGCAACATGAGGGATAATGTATCACAACTACACTCATGATTAGGGGATTTAGTTCGACCCCGGGAGATAGGGGGATCAGGGTAAGACAAATAATCTGATTTATGTTACATATTAAGGGATTTTCTTTATTTACCTTTTAGGAAGCTTGTTAGTTTGGTATATAATGTTGAATGTCGTCGACATATAATTATGTCATAGGTATGAATATATACAAGGAGTAGCAGACTTGTTTGTGGGTTTAGTAGTTATATTGGCAATTGTTTTAGTGGTGGCTTGCTTGAAAGCCTTAGTGACGGTGTGTTTGAATAAGGTAACCAACAACACGATGATAACGCATGAAGTGACAAATGAGGAAAGAAATGTGGAACCACAAGAGGAAGACTTTTATGGCGACATAAATACTGAGATTAAAAGATTAAATCAAGTGATGTTGCAAATGAATACAGTAGAATTAAGATAATGACATAACGAAATGTTTTGTGTTGTGTCAATTACAAGATCAGTGAACTCATATCACCACAAATGACACACTGTTAGTAAAAAAAAAAAAAA
Source organism: Myxine glutinosa (assembly GCF_964187855.1). Taxonomy (NCBI): domain Eukaryota; kingdom Metazoa; phylum Chordata; class Myxini; order Myxiniformes; family Myxinidae; genus Myxine; species Myxine glutinosa. Next base: position 224,982 of record NW_027616400.1, read on the forward strand.
AAAAAAAAAAAGAAGGAAAAGGAAAAGTGGGGAGGAATTATGGTAATAATACATTATGCTTAATTTGTTGGTTTGGGAAAATTTTTGGTGGGAATTAGATATTCCTGTTTGTGATTGTAATCATATACAATTAATTTTCTTAGAGTAGTGCTAAAATACCTGCACGAGTTAATTTTGAACTATATTAACCTGAAAGCAATTGTGGATGCTATTCTTAGTTTAGTCGCAAAATACATACCTGATTGAATATTACTTGTGTGACGCATATAAATGAATATAACTTTTTGAATGTTGTAAGGGAAAACAACAAATTGTTGAATGTGAAACTGTCGGAAGATATACATAATTATGCTGATTTCATAGTAAGATGTACCCTATCTGATTCAGTGTGTGTGGAACGCAGATTCAGATGTGACTGAGCATAAGGATAAGACGAGATCACATTTGAAGGGGGTGCTAACGGAATTGGGAAGAAGTTCGAGAAAGAAAATTTGTGGCTAAAAAATGAAGTTAATTGTGGCATACACCCTCTTTCTCAAAGAATGATGAAGACATTCTCCCGTGTGACTTGGAGATGGATGCTTACCTTCACCAAGGAAATTTATGTGACCATTTGCCTGGATCACACTGCAACATATGAAAGAAAGGCGATCACTTACTCTTGTTCGAAGGCTTCGAACATTCACCACATCAGAAGTTGCAGGACAACGACATTTTACCTGCAACCTCTGTGAAATGCGGGGACATATGTTATTACTTCACCAACGTCCGGGGAACCAGCATGGAGCTGCAAAAAACGACTGTGCCCTTGTCACAACAGCTGGGCACGATTCTGCTGGTTGCTCCTGGTATGGACCATGAATGACCTGAACACCATGGTCCCAACATCATTGTGGATGCATCCGGCATCCCTGTTCCACATCTTGCTGGCCAATCAACATTACACCAACACTTGCTGCCCACTCATAATGAGGGAGGAGGCAAGTCGACTACAACTGGGCGAAGGCCTTGTTCAAGGAATCATTATGGTTCACAGCAAGAGTGGCAAGAATGCTACATGGAGAGCAGGGTCAGTCTATGACTCCGCACCGTTACCACAACAGCGAAATCCTACACGAAGTAGTGCAGGTGTTTATAAAGACAGAAGAAAATGTTTCATACCTGAATTCAAACACAAGTGATCAGCCCTTCCTTTCAAACGAAGAATCAACATTTGTTTGGAGGGAAACGTTTTTGCCAGATGTTGCAGATGCTTTAAAAACTTGAAAATGGTGAAGCAAAATTGTTGTATCTTGGTGATGGTGAAGTGTTGTTTTGCAAAGATATTTGTGATGCAAATGAAATAGATTGAATTAACAAGACTAGGGCATTGCCCGTACTATATCTATATCTAAAATTATATCCCCCCCCCTCTATTTACATGAAATGGTTTGGTCCAAAGCGAACGGCTTGCGAGTACGGTGACAATCCCCCCCCTCTATTTACATGCAATGGTTTGGTCCAAAGCGAACGGCTTCCGGAGTTTGGTAAAGAAATCGCCATCGCGTGCACAAACGCGCAGGAAAGCGAATGAATCGCAAATTCGGTTTTATTAGTTTTAAAACATAGTTTAACGCCAACATAGTTTGCAAACGTGAAATAAATGAATACGCTCTCAAATGTGCCATCCGAGGCAGAGTGTGTCCTCCACGTTCGGCACACGCGATCGTTCGCTGCTCTCTGATTGGTTGAATCGTTTTTTGGACATAGCTCGGTAAGTAATTGTCCGATTAATATGAAACCTTGAAAAGGCACATCCTCGGGTCCCCAGCAATATACCTGGCAAGTTAAAAGTATATCGGACCCGTGGTTGTCGAGAAACAGCGGTCACAGACAAACGTACAGACGTACAGACGTACAGAGATTACTGGAATTATAGATAGATGGAAGGAGTCAATGACCAACAAAATGTTTTGTGATCAGATTCTTGCAGGATGACGGTGTATGCCTAAGGAAATTGTATTGATGTTTACTTGTAGTGATTGATTGAGTACTAGTATTGATGTTTACTTGTAGTGATTGATTGAGTACTTGTATTGATGTTTACTTGTAGTGATTGATTGTTTACTTATATTGATGTTTAGATTAATGGTTAATATAAACAAAAACAAAAAGCTGAGGGAATTGTGGAAGTGTAACTCAGTGTAACTCATTGGTTGGAACTGGTAACGAACCAAGGTACGAGCAGGTGGTCGTAAGAATGTCAGGAATGCATCTCACCCTGTCGAAGCTGGGAGTCCTGTTGTGTAGCTTTAGCACGGCCCCGGGCTAACACACATTCCCAAGCCTTCACTATTGACTTGGGACATCGGGATGCAAAGAGGGTGAAGGAACTCCCCAGCAGGGGGGCGAGCAGGCATGACCTCGGGGCATTTGCGGAGAAGGGATTAGCGCGACAAGGCCCATATAAACCAGAGCAAACTATGAGTCAGGATCACTTGCCATCAGAAGCCCTGCCCGATGGAATGAACGAGTACGGCGCTACGGAGAAACATCGGCTGAGAAAGAGGGACTATGCGGATAGAGTTATCTGGTCCATTGAGTTAACGGTAGTTATTAGTATTTGAATGAAGTGAACAACTAGTTAATAAAGTCATGACCTTTTGTAAAACCTGTTTCCGATTATTGGAGTCTTGAGTCCCAAACCACTTCCACGACACTATCTTTATCAAAAACTCTCTTCCTCACTCTCCCTGCACTGCCCTCTCTCCACCCCACCCACAGGAGTACCTCTGGCTACGGCTTCCTCTCCTCTCCCACCTTTTGTTCATATGTGTTCTGTACCGTCCTCCAAACAGTGATGACTCCATTTATATTTCTCTGTCGGACAACATGGACCAACTTCTATCAACTCATCCAAACTCTCTCTTCCTCATATGTGGTGACTTCAACTGTCATCATGCCAGCTGGTTGGGTGTGGGTTCATCTCTCACCAGCCATGGCACCTCAGCAAAGGACTTCTGCGACTCATTGGGACTGCCACAATCTGTCAAGTTCCTGACCCGGATCTCAGTCAATGGAGTATCTTCTCTTCTGGACTTGGTTATGACTAACTTCCCTGCAAATGTCTGCTGCTCTTCTTCTGCTCCAATCGGTTCTTCTGATCATGTGCTTGTTAAAGTGGACATCTCACTGGCCATTCTCAGAGAGCCTCCTCAGCGCCGACGAGTCTGGCATTTCACTCAGGCCGACTGGCACGGTCTGCAAGCAGCCATCAATCAACTGGACTGGTCTCCCATCTCTAATGCCTCTGACATCAATTCTTCCTGGGAATTCTTCCAAAGCAAACTGCTCTCTCTCATGCACAGATTTATCCCATCTCGTCTTCAGTTGTCTTACCCTTCCTCCCATCCATGGTACACTGAATCTTGTGGTGAGGCAGTTGCCCTGAAACAACTTGCCTTTGCATCTTGGAAGGCAAATCCAACTGAAGGCAATCTCAGTTCCTTCCACCGAGCTCGAAACAAGTGTGTCTCTACCCTCAGGAGTGCCAGGAAGCACTATCTCTCCACACTCAAGATTGAACTCTCAAACCTGTCTCCTTCCTCCAAATCCTGGTGGCGTCTGGTCAAATCCGTTTCTGGTGTTTGTTCCCCCTCCATCCCCTCCCTTACCTCAAATGGCTACACAGTTGACACCGCACGTGACAAAGCCGAATGCCTCAACTCTGTGTTTGCCTCAAAATCTTGTGTCCCAAACCCATCTCTCTCTGTTCCCACCTTTCCCAGTCGAACCCAACTGCTCCTGGACTCTGTGTCCTTCTCTCCTGACAAGGTGGAGATGTTTTTATCAAACCTCGACTCTGAATCTGCAACTGGACCAGATGGCATCAGCCCTCGGGTCCTAAAATCCTGCTCTGCCGCTCTATCTCACCCTCTCTCTGTTCTTTTCACCCTCTCTTTTGCTCAAGGTCATCTGCCAGCATCTTGGAAATCAGCAAACATTACCGCTTTACACAAAAAGGTGCAAAAACAGATCCTTGCAACTACAGACCAATCAGCCTGCTCCCAATTATCAGCAAAGTCATGGAATCCATCATTGCTTCGGATATCAAATCCTGCCTCTTCTCCAATGGCTTGATCTCTGATCATCAATTTGGATTCAGACCAGGTCATTCTACTCTGGACATGTTGCTTCTGCTGTCTCAACAATGGATGGAGGTCCTCAATGTCAAACAGGAAATCAGAGCTGTCTCACTTGACATATCACGTGCCTTCGATACGGTCTGGCACCCAGGTCTGCTCACCAAACTCACCTCCTATGGTATTCAGGGAAATCTCCACTCATGGCTTGTGGATTTCCTCTCTGGTCGAAGACAACGTGTGGCCCTGAATGGATTTCTCTCATCTTCCCTGCCTGTTCTGGCTGGAGTTCCCCAAGGTAGTGTTCTGGGCCCTGTGCTATTTCTGGTCTTCATCAATGATCTCTCTGACTCTCTGGAAAATCCTCTCTATCTCTTTGCTGATGACTCCACTATCTGCCGCTCCATTCCTCATCCCTCAGATCGGCAGTCTGCAGCCTCCTCACTCTCTGCAGACCTGGACAAAATCACAGACTGGTCAAACAAGTGGAACATGTCTTTCAATCCTGACAAATCTCACACTCTTACAATGTCTCTCCGAAAGGACCGACTGGAAAACCCTCCCATCTACTTTCTCAACAATCCTCTCCAAGAAGTTCTGTCGCTCAAGCTTTTGGGTCTCACTATCTGCCATGATTTTTCTTGGGAAAACCACATTTCCAAGCTGGCCTCCAAAGCCAGTCGCCGACTGGGCATCCTCCGTCATGTGAAGTCCTTCCTTGGCACACCTGAGCTCCTCACCACATACAAGGCTTTCATTCGCAGCTCAATGGAATACTGTTCCCCCCTCTGGGCTGGTGCTCCTGCCTCACACCTTGCTCGGCTTCACGCTGTTGAGGCCAAAGCTTTCAGAATCATTGGAATCTCCTGCGATGAAGTCAACTCCGAGGGCCTTTCACTCACTCACCGCAGGCAGGTTGGTGGTCTTTCTGTCTTCTACTCCTCTCCGGCCTTGCTCCCCCAGCTCTCTCTGTGCTCTGTCCCCCCAATATTCCTTCAGGTCGCACAAGATCTGCCTGCAACCCTCTTATGGTTAAACTGCCAAAGTCTAGGCTCTCTGCTCACCTTCACTCTTTCATTCCCCTTTTCTCCCGCCTCTGGAACAAACTCCCCCACTCCCTTCAATCCCACTCCTCCCTCCAGGTCTTTAAAACAGCTGTTCACCACCATCTCTTATCTTCCCCCATCGAAAACCTTGATCTTTTCTACCCCCGGTAATTCACCCCAGAGTCCTTGCAGTGTTCATATGTTTACTCCTCTCCCACCTCCCCCCAAGTCCTCCCGATGTCCCTGCTCTCAAATGTTGTGTTTGTGTCCTTCCCCCTCTCTCCCCATCTTGTCTGCCACTCCCCTTGTTTTTTGTGTTTTTGTGTCGGTTTGTCTTTTTGTGTGATTAATGTTAGCTCTTTCACGAGCCTCGACTTGTATACAAAAAAAAAAAAAAAAAAAAAAACTGCTGGAAAAGAACAGAAGTTTAACACAGTACTGTCCGTGAATTGAGTTCGATATCAGTTTACATCACTTTCGAGGATCAATTTATTTGCTTCGAAATGGCAAATGTGGTTTTTGTTTCTTTTAAACGTCACATAAACAAAATCTAGAATAATTTCAACATAATTCCAATGAACTTTTGGTTCTAAGTCATCTTGAAAAGTAAGTTCACCCCCACAAAAAAAATATTCCATATTAATTGCCAAGTCTGTATTTTCACGTATTTTCATTATTCTCATAATCGTTTGCACACATATTTTCACATGTTTTGGAAATGTTGCTTTTGAAATGTCAATTCTTGAAATCTTGCACGTATTGCTCTTGGTAATTTTGGACTTAAAGGGGAGGATGTCATGTATGAAGCTGCAAATATTCACCGATGTATCCCTACACCGGGACCGCATTGTATCCCTACGCCCCAGCTCGGATGGCGCTGCAGTGAATCGGGCCTGTATCGGCAGTGTGAATAATCGTGTACTACAATCGATCGTAGTTTGTCGAGATACCTCACAACACCAAACATGTCCCTGTTTTTATAATTCCATTAATTTAACATTTCAGTTGTGAGCTGTGAGTTGTGAGTTCCTGTGCCATTGAGAATCCCTCTCGGTGTGTGAACCACTTTGTGGTTGTGAGCTCCTGTACCATTGAGACCCACTGTAGGTTTCCTCTGCCATTGAAAATCCCTGGAGGTTTGTGAACCACTGTGTGGCTGTGAGTTCTTCTGTTTGCCATTGAGAACCCCTGTAGGTGTGTGAACCACTTTGTGGTTGTGAGCTCCTGTACCATTGAGACCTACTGTAGGTTTCCTCTGCCATTGAAAATCCCTGGAGGTTTGTGAACCACTGTGTGGCTGTGAGTTCTTCTGTTTGCCATTGAGAACCCCTGTAGGTGTGTGAACCACTGTGTGGTTGTGAGCTCCTGTGCCATTGAGAACCCCTGTAGGTGTGTGAACCACTGTGTGGTTGTGATCTCCTGTGTGATTGAGAACCCCTGTAGGTGTGTGAACCACTGTGCGGATGTGAGCTCCTGTGTGCTTGAGAACCCCTGTAGGTGTGTGAACCACTGTGTGGTTGTGATCTCCTGTGTGATTGAGAACCCCTGTAGGTGTGTGAAGCACTGTGTGTTTGTGATCTCCTGTGTGATTTAGAACCCCTGTAGGTGTGTGAACCACTGTGAGGTTGTGAGCTCCTGTGTGATTGAGAACCCCTGTAGGTGTGTAAACCACGGTGTGGTTGTGATCTCCTGTGTGATTGAGAACCCCTGTAGGTGTGTGAACCACTGTGTGGTTGTGATCTCCTGTGTGATTGAGAACCCCTGTAGGTGTGTGAACCACTGTGTGGTTGTGATCTCCTGTGTGATTGAGAACCCCTGTAGGTGTGTGAACCACTGTGCGGTTGTGAGCTCCTGTGTGATTGAGAACCCCTGTAGGTGTGTAAACCACGGTGTGGTTGTGATCTCCTGTGTGATTGAGAACCCCTGTAGGTGTGTGAACCACTGTGCGGTTGTGGCTCAAGTGTGATTGAGAACCCCTGTCGGTGTGTGAACCACTGTGTGGTTGTGATCTGTGTGATTGAGAACCCCTGTAGGTGTGTAAACCACGGTGTGGTTGTGATCTCCTGTGTTATTGAGAACTCATGTCGGTGTGTGAACCACTGTGTGGTTTCATTCATTACACACAAGCAAATCACGCTGCTCACAAAGTAACGTGTAAGGAGCGAAAGACTTGCAGACCAGACGGATTTCTGTGAAATGTGAATGTTCGGTGCATTTTTGGGTAAAAGTTGGGAACCTCACTTTTTAACATAATTATTTTATGCTGAATTCGATTCACCCGGTTCCCAAGCCGAATATTGAGTTTTTGATATTCTAATTAGCATAAACAAAATGGCCGCCAAATTGCCATTTTTGGACAATTTTTTGAAGAAGCATTTATATATCATGCATATGCACGCAGCTCTTTTACTTTAACTTTTCAACTTTTACCCCAAAGTGCACCTGGAAGCTTGAACATGGCCTTTTTCATAAATCCCTCTTGTCTATTGAGAAAGATGGCTTCTTATTTGTGTTATTGGCGATGCAGCAATGCTGACCGCTTATGGGAGTGACAGCAGGGGTGCGTTCATCTTCCCAATCAGCTAGCTTGTGCTTTGAAATGGACATTGCACTTTGAAACCCCCAACAAATTTAACAACGTACTGCCCAGGAATCTGTGAGTGTGTGCGCCACGGCCATGTGGTTGGATTGGAGCGGTGGTTGAGGACGAGGACGCATGTGTTGCGGTTTGTTTGGTGGGCTGGAACATGAGGAGAGCGACGTACGATGCTTTGCCTATTTTCCTTACTTGGCTCCAGATGTTTCAGGGTCCACTCGTGGCTTTCCCGTCGGCAATGTCGGAGGATGCTTGGATTACATTGCAGAGGACAAGTAGACATTTGCGGTCCATTGAGAGGAGACCCTTTCGTCAAGTTTCCTCTGTGCACAGCACCTGGAATCGTGACCTCTGAATGGGTTTTGGAACCATCTTACTATAATTCACCAAATGTCCGTCCGTCTGTCTGTCCGAAGGTACAGTATAAACTGCTGAACCGATCTCAAAGATATTTTGGGTGGATAATCCTGGGATCTCCAGGAGTAAAATAGGCTATTTAGTTTTCCCAATTTCAGCTTTGGTCTCCAGCATTCTCAGGTTTGGACTCCCGCATGACGTTCGCGTTCGCATAACGTTCATTGTTACTCCCGATAGGGAGTAATGCATTCACTCGTGTCCGTGTGTGTGTGTGTGTGTGTTCGTGTGTTTGTGAACAAGATATCTGGAAAAGTTCTGAACGGATTTGGATGAACGTTGGTGGGATGATTGCCCTTGGGATAAGGAAGAATTGATTCGTTTTTGGTGAAGCTCAGGATATTATTCCCGATCAAATTTTTGAAGGATTTTTTTACCATTGGAAGATAGGGCTCATTTTTTTTAACATTATCTTCTATATATTCTATATTTAACATTGTGATATGAAAATAGTTTTCATATTTGTTGTAAATGTAGTTTAAACTCGTGGTTATGCGTTAGAGCGGTGTATTTTTTTTTAGCAGCGTCGTCTTCAATGTTCCTTTTTTTGTTTTCTAATAAAGACATATTCTGTCATTTTAAAACCATCGAAGTGTGTATTAGGTTTCCCCGTTTCATAAAATGTATCGTTTGATACGTATAATGCTTAAAAACTGTTTTTTTTTTGTTTTTTTTTTACCTCAGAAGAGATATTAAAGCGCGGCGTGGATGGCGTCAAACACCTGGCGCTGCCAGCCCGCGGGCACAATGGGGCGAGGACGCCCGAGGGAGACGTCGCACAAGAGGGCCGCGCCCGCGCCGTCGAACGGCACCTCGGTGACGCGGAGGCCCGTGACGGCGGTCCGCAAGGCCTGGACGTCGGGGTCAGCGGCCTGGTCCGCTGCCATCCGGGCATAGTCGATGCCGAGGTGGACTGCGTGGGCGACGGCCCGGGAAAGGCAATCCGCCACCGGGTTGTCCTTCCCCGCGACGTGCTGGATGTCCGTCGTGTACTCGGACACGGCCGAGAGGTGACGCTGCTGCCGGGCCGACCACGGCTCGGTGACCTTGCCCATCGCGAAGATCAGCGGCTTGTGGTCGACGAAGGCAGTGAACGCCCGGCCCTCGAGCAGATGGCGGAAGTGCCTGACCGCCAAGTGAAGTCCGAGCAACTCGCGGTCGAAGGTACTGTAACGGCGTTCGGGCGGGCGAAGCTGCCGGCTAAAGAACGCCAGCGGTTGCCAAGCTCCACGCACCCATTGCTCGTGCACCGCCCCCACCGCGTAGTCCGAGGCATCGGTGGTGAGGGCGATCGGTGCATCGGGCGCCGGGTGCGCGAGCATGGTGGCGTTAGCCAAGGCGAGCTTCGCGCCCGTGAACGCCGTGTGCATCTGCTCGGTCCAGGTAACGTCGCCTTTGCCCGGCTTACCTCGGAGAGCTTCGTGCAGGGGGCGCAGGAGCTGGGCGATACGGGGCAGGAACCGATGGTAAAAGTTCACCATGCCCAGGAACTCCTGCAGCCCTCTGATCGTGCGGGGGCGCGGAAACCCCTTCACCGCCTCCACCTTGGCCGGCAGGGGGACGGCTCCGTGCCTGGTGACACGGTGCCCCAGAAAATCGATTGTGGCGGTGCCGAACCGGCACTTTGCGGGGTTCACAATCAGGCCATGCTGGCCCAGGCGTTCGAAGAGCGTGCGGAGGTGGCGTAGGTGCTCTTCGCGGGACGCGCTGGCGACGAGGATATCGTCCAGGTAGACGTAGACAAAATCCAAGTCGCGCAGGACGCTGTCCATCAGTCGCTGGAACGCCTGAGCCGCATTCTTCAGACCGAAGGGCATGCGCAGGAACTCGAAGAGTCCGAACGGCGTGATGACCGCTGTCTTCGGGACGTCCTCCGGCCTGACGGGGACCTGATGGTAGCCGCGTATGAGGTCCACCTTCGAGAAGAAGGACCTGCCCGCCAAACGGGCGGAAAAGTCCTGAATGTGGGGGACGGGGTAGCGGTCGGGAGTCGTGGCGTCATTGAGACGGCGATAGTCCCCGCACGGTCGCCATCCCCCGCCGGGCTTCGGCACGATGTGCAGCGGCGACGCCCAAGCGCTCTCTGAGCGCCGAACGATGCCGAGTCGCTCCAGGGTAGCGAACTCCGCTTTTGCCACCGCCAGCTTCGTCGGCTCGAGGCGGCGTGCCCGGGCGTAGACCGGTGGCCCGACGGTGGGGATGTGATGGGCCACCCCGTGCTTGACGGCCCCCGCCGAGAAGGTGGGCCGCATGAGGGCCGGGAAACCGGCGAGGAGGCGGGTGAATGCGTCCGCTGCCGGAAGCGTACAGACCAACGTGGCCGGAACCGAATCGTTCGGCAAGCCGCTTGGCAAGCCGCTCGTTGAGCTGGGCAACGCACATGCGAGCGAGCTGAACGTCTCGGCCTGGACAAGCCGTCTGCGCTTGACGTCGACCAGGAGCCCATTAGCGCACAGGAAGTCCGCGCCAAGCAGTGCCATGGGCACGTCGGCGGTGACGAACGTCCATCGGAAAACCTGCCCTCCAAACCGCAGAGAGAGGCAGCGTTTTCCGTACGTACGGATGGGCGTCCCGTTCGCGGCAAGCAGCGCGGGGCCCCCACCCGCGGCGTGCTTGTCTGACATGCCGGCGGGAATGACACTCACCTGTGCTCCCGTGTCGCACAGGTAACGGCGCCCGGAGAAGGTGTCCGTTATGAACAGCAGGCTGCTCGAACGGCCGGCGCTCATCGCCACAATTGAGCGCCGGCCCGGGCGTTTCCCGACCCGTTGAAGGAGCACGGCGGATGACACCGCCGAGCTTCGTGGCCGAACTTGGCGTGGAACCAGCACCAGGTGGTGGAGCTGGAGGAGCGCGGCTGGCTCCGCCAGGCCGGTGGAGTCGACGGGTTTCCCCGCGGTGGCGGTTTTCGCCGCAGCGGTGGGCGGGGCGTGGCGGCGTTCACGAGGTGCGTATCAGCATGCTGCTGAACCACAGCGTGCTGTAGAAGATGATGCTGTGGAACATCAGCGTGCTGTAGAAGATGATGCTGTGGAACAGCAGCGTCGAAGGCCGTGACGGCCACGCCAACGCTCGCCCGCGTGTCCGAAGCGGCGAAGTACTTGTCCGCCTCGGCCGCCAATGCTCGGGGTTCCGTTAGCCCGGTCCCGGCCAACGCGAGGCGAACCTGCGCTGGAAGTTGGCGACGGAAAAGCGCCCGGAATAGCGAACCGGGGGCTTCGTCGCCCAACAGTGACAGCATATGGTCCATTCGGACCGACGGGCGCGTCTCACCGAGCTCGGGGAGATCCAGGAGGCGGTCGGCCCGTGCGTCGTCCGTGAGTCTGAACGTGGCTAGGAGTAGCCGCTTGAGTGCCTCGTACTTGTGGCCGTCCGGTGGGTGGCGAAGGACGGACACAACTCGAGCGGCCGTGCCGGGCCCGAGGGAGGCGACGACGTGGCAGTAGCGCGTGTCATCGCCGGTGAGGTGCCGAAGCTGAAATTGGGCTTCGGCCTGGACGAACCAGACTTCGGCCTGAGCCTCCCAAAATTCCGGAAGTTTGACGAAGGCGTCGCGTGTGGAAGGATCGCTTCGGCAGATCCAACGTCGAGGGTCACCAATAAACCGCGGCGTTACGCGCGCTGCTTGTGAGCAAGGAGGAAGCGGACAAGCGGTAACATATAAACGCCTTTATTCAAGACTACACTGTAACACTCCGGGCTGGGCTGGGCGCCCGGTGTCTCTCATGAGGCCACGCCTACCCCTCGGACGTGGCCACCGCCCACTTGGTGCGTGGAATGATGTCACCACGCCAGTGGGCTTTTGTGTCCGCCACAATATCATCATTTATCTCAGCGAATGTCATTCGCGGTGTCGGTTTTTGATGAACTTATAAAGACTTAGTTCCAGATTTGTCAATGGCTGAGGTATATTATAACAAATGAATAAAACAGATTTGGCAAAATTCCAACTTTTTTTTTAAAGATCGCACATTCACCCGGGGTTGTGAGAGGCTGAAGAAGAAGAAACCTCGCAGTGCTCCCAGACCAAATAAATAATTCTGGTTTCCAGTTGTAATCATCCAAGTTCCCTTCCAAAAAACTTCAACACAGGATGAGGCAATTCGGCCCATCAAGGCTTTAGCAATGGTTGCCAACCTATCGTTGTTTGTCCCTTCCCTTTCCATTTAAATGCTGATGTCGAGCAAGGAAGCAACACGTATCATTTTAAAAGTCTTTGGTATGACTCATTTGGGGTTTGAACCGCCGACCTGACACTCACAGAGCCGACGCTCTGACCATTACGTCACTGAGTCAAGTTACATAATAATCAAAACTATTGTCCCACCTTGTGCACGAACCATGTGTTTTGACAATTCCATAATTTTATTTAACCTTCTTCAGTTTTCCATCTCCCAGGAACATTCATTTGTCCATCATGAAAACTCTTGTTACAAACTGCAACTGAACTGGTTTACCGGTTTAATGTTATATATAAATTTTAACCTTTATCCCAATGTGGTATTTTATATCATGTTGCTGGAGTAATCCGTGCCATCTTTCCTTCAAGAAAGGAACAAGGTTGAAGAGTCTTTCCAAGGGATGGTCGGAAAAACTTTTAGGTTTCTGGAGGACAGACACAAACAAAATATCTTGATGTACCATATGCACTGCTGATCACAGTGAACATGCAAATAAATAACAAGACCCAATTACGTCTCTCACCCACAACTGGATGGTATAACAAATCCGCTCTCACCTGCCCAATTACCCCCAGGTGGCTAGGATTATCAAATAAATGAAGTCCCATGCTCTTCCAGCGAAGAAAGCTGCATAAAGTAACCAAGAAAAGCTACACAAGGTAATAATCTCATACAAACATGGGAATCCCAATGCCCCCCCCCCCCCTCTCCACACCATCTTACCTTGAAGAAGGGAACATAGTTGAAGAATCTTTCCCAAAGACGGTCAGAAAGACTTGGAGGCTCCTGTATGACAAACAGTGATAAACAAAACATCTTGTATCAGTCAAAGTGAATTTCCGGAATTGTGTTTGACTGTCGAGGGGAAAGTACCACCCGGAAATATGTAGGCCTACGATATAAGCTTAGAGCTCGATACAAATTGTCTATCAGCTCTTTCTGATGCACATGTGCTCACTCAGGAGAACAACATGGTGGACGATTGTACTTGACGAGATTGTTTATGTTTTTGGCGAATGATGTATGGAGACCACAAGGTGGTAAAACACCACGTAATAAGCTCTGTCTGGACAGGGTCCTTATGTTATGGAAGTGGGTGGTGGAAGAGATATCGACTCAGGAGACACAAAGTTATTCCACATCTTCCTCCTGACGAGCCGATTCACCTCCCTTTCCCACTTCCCTAACTGTTTGTAAGGGACCTGCAATGTCCTTTATATCTGTGCTCTTTGAATTTTACCTCCTCTTATAAAACACATGTGTCCTGTTGCTTATACTTGTCAGGTTCACTTTGTTAACAAATATAATTTCGTTCAAAATTTTGGTAGATCAGCAAAACTATACATTTTTGGAATATTCAGAGCATGAGGAAGCCAAAAATTAATGTTTACATTTGCGTAGACACCTTTGCGAAAATGACACTCAGGACAGTGATGAAGATAGTCAGGTTCACTATGTTAACAAATATAATTTCTTTCAAAATTTTGGGAGATTAGCAAACCTGTACATTTTTGGAATCTTCAGAGCATGGAGAATCCGAAAATCAATGTTGGCATTTGCACAGACACCTGCATGGCCGCCATTTTGGATTTTGAAAATGGCCGCCATAAAATACATATTTTGCGCGATCTCGGCTTCTAGTCAACCTAGAGACTTAATTAAATATGCTAATCCTATGTTTTCTGGGTCAAGGAATCCAATAAAGGCCTCAAAATAGTGCTCAGGATTATAGAAAAGCAACAAACAAAGGTAATTGAAAACCATTGTCTTTATATTTGTGATATAACTGTATTACATAATACATGATATTGCAAGTCCTTTGAAGTTAAAGGTTGTTATAGGAAGTTATAGGTAGTATCAGATTGAACTATAAGTCCTATACACAGGATCTACGAGGTCTACACCGTTCTGGAATATGCTTTTACAGATCTTCATCACTGTCCTGAGTGTCATTTTCGCAAAGGTGTCTACGCAAATGTAAACATTAATTTTTGGATTCCTCATGCTCTGAATATTCCAAAAATGTTTAGTTTTGCTAATCTACCAAAATTTTGAACGAAAACACATAGTGAACCTGACTATACGGAAAATTTGTCCCATGTTGATGGAGTGTTGTTTGACGTCATACCTGATATGAAACGTATTGAGGTTTACGAGACTCTCGGAGGTGTCTCCGAAATATCCTGGCAGCTTCTATATGAGAGAGATGGAAGCAAAAAACAAATTGGATCAGGAAAAATCATTTGGACCAATATTGGTAGTGAAATCGGACAAACACACGTACACAGACACAGGACCATTCCGTTCGGAAAACTCAGCTCCAGCGAGGTGGAAACGAGCAGCTGTACATGTCCCCATCCACATGGAAGGTTCTCGAACCGCACCTTTAAACCAGTTAAAACGTACACGTAAATCTTCCCACTCGTTTAAAGTTCACCTGTTGAAGTTATAGCAGGTAACCGAGGTTGAAGTAGAGTATGAAACAGCAAAGCAAAGCAACGAGAAAGAAACACGTCCTCGCCATCTTGAAGCAATGTTTCAAATGCGATAAAGAACCGTCGCTCTGTGACGTCACACACTCATGCAGTAACGCCCATTGGTGACTTCACAATTAAGGGTTCTGTTTGCTGTCGGTTCTAATAGTCGAATTGAAATGGAATTTAATTTCGAGTATGTTCGTTAGCCCATTGATGAGCGCTCGTCATTTGTTTCTGTATATTTCCCACTATAATTATTGTGTTATAGTGTTATTCCGTCCTTTAAAAAAAAAATATTGTCACCATGGTTACCAGTCATTTCAGAGCTGGTCTGTCCCTCTGCCGATGTAATGAATGTCTTCAGGACTGTCTATATATTATGTACGCATTTCTGCAAAATTTTTGCGAATCATGAGCTTGGGTAGGACTGCGAGGATTGTACGTTCGTTATTATTATTGCCAAATGATGTTACTCTTATTATTGGTGTTAATATTATTTGTATTAATTATTATATACTTTGTTACAATGTTATCATTCTTTTTGTTGTTTATTTTGAATGCCATGCCATGGAAGGACCTATTAAGCTTCGCTCTATACACCTTAACATGATGTGTGTTAAAAACATTGAAATTCTTCCAGATCCTTTGTAGTTAATTAGCCTAATCAACTCAGGAGGTCATAACGATCATTCTGTTGTATCACATTCCACATCAGAACGCTCAAATATAACTCCACAAAAAACATGACACACACACCACACCACACACCACACACACACCACACACACCACACACACACTAAAGGGTGGACATATCGAGACCTGGCAGGAATCCGTTCCACCTCTGAAACTTGCATGTGGAGATAACAACCAACGTCACACACATTGACACACACATACACACACACACACACACACACACACACACACACACACACACACACACACACACACACACACACACACGCACACACACACACAGGACCATTCGGTTCAGAAAACTCAGCTCCAGCGAGGTGGAAACGAGCAGCTAGCTGTACATGTCACCATCCACTCGGAAGCTTCGGTTCTCAAACCACACCTCTAAACCAGTTAAAACGTACATTTAATTCTTCCCACTCGTTTAAAGTTCACCTGTTGAAGTACTAGCAGGTAACCGAGGTTGAAGTAGAGTATGAAACAGCAAAGCAAAGCAACGAGAAAGATACACGTCCTCGCCGTCTTGAAGCAATGTTTCAAATGCGATAAAGAACTGTCGCTCTGTGACGTCACACACTCGTGCAGTCACGCCCATAGGTGACTTCACAATTAAGGGTTCTGTTGGCTGTCGGTTCTCATAGTCGAATTGAAATGGAATTTAATTTCGAGTATGTTCGTTAGCCCGTTGATGATGAGCGCTCGTCAGTTGTTTCCGTAAATTTCCCATTATAATTATAGTTATTCCGTCATTTTAAAAATATTGTCACCATGGTTACCAGCCATTTCAGAGCAGGTCTATTCCTCTGCCGATGTAATGAATGTCTTCACGACTGTCTATATATTATGTTCGCATTTCTGCTAAATTTTACGAATCATGAGTTTGGGCATGGCTGGGAGGATTGTACGTTTGTTATTATTATTGCCAAATGATGTTACTCTTATTATTGGTGTTAATATTATTCGTATTAATTATTATATACTTTGTTACCACCCAAGGCTAACCCCCGCTCTAGCAGGCAAAATGGCCTTTAAAATGCATGTTGTGTTGTGTTGTTGTTTGTTACAATGTTATCATTCTTTTTGTTGTTTATTTTGAATGCCATGCCATGGAAGGACCTATTAAGCTTCTCTCGATACACCTGAACATGATGTGTGTTGAAAACATTGAAAGCCTAATCAACTCAGGAGGTCATGACGATCATTCTGTTGTGTCACATTCCACATCAGAACGCTCAAGTATAACTCCACAAAAAACATGGCACACACACACACAAAGGTGGGTATATCGAGACCTGGCAGGAATCCGTTCCACCTCTGAAACCCGCATGTGGAGATAACAACCAACGTCACACACATTGATACACACACACACACACACACACAAACAGGACCATTCGGTTCAGAAAACTCAGCTCCAGCGAGGTGGAAACGAGCAGCTAGCTGAACATGTCACCATCCACTTGGAAGCTTCGGTACTCAAACCACACCTCTAAACCATTTAAAACGTACACGTAATTCTTCCCACTCGTTTAAAGCTCACCTGTTGAAGTACTAGCAGTTAACGAGGTTGAAGTAGAGTATGAAACAGCAAAGCAAAGCAAGGAGTAAGAAACACGTCCTCGCCATCTTGAAGCAATGTTTCAAATGCGATAAAGAACTGTCGCTCTGTGACGTCACACACTCATGCAGTCACGCCCATTGGTGACTTCACAATAAAGGGTTCTGTTGGCTGTCGGTTCTAATAGTCGAATTGAAATGGAATTTAATTTCGAGTATGTTCGTTAGCCCATTGATGATGAGCGCTCGTCAGCTGTTTCCGTATATTTTCTCCCGCCAGGGAGTAATGCATTCGATCGTGTGCATGTGTGTGTTCGTGTGTTTGTGACCAAGATATCTGGAAAAGTTTTGAACAGATTTAGATGAAAGTTGGTGGGATGATTGCCCTTGGGATAAGGAAGAATTGATTAGTTTTTGGTGGAGCTCAGGATATTATTCCGGACACAGGAATTTTGTTTGGGGATTTTTTCGGGAATTTTTTTTTCTGTTTTCCTTTAAAAACCATTTTCTCTGCAATAATTGGAGCGATTGAGAGCAAATTTTCACCATAGGAGGGACTCGGTCTGTAGAATATTTTTATGGTAATTATGATGTCACAGGTCATGTGGTTCGGCCGCCATATTGTTTTGAGTGAAAAACACTAAAATCCAATTTTCTCTAAAACGCCTGAACAGATCGAGGCCAAACTTTGCAGGCAGAATCGCATACCCATGACGAACAAAAAAGTCAGCGAGCATGATGTCATGCATGACATGGTTTCAGAGTTATGACGTTTTTAAGCACAAACATTTAAAACCTAGCTCCTCCCTCATTTGTGATCCAATCGAGGGGAAACTTCACAGCTCTGTTCAGCATATCAGTCTACTAAAATTTCTTTTTGGAATTTGCGATAGGTCACGTGGTTTGGCAGACATCGTTAATTAAACGCAAATAATAAAAACATTTATATCTCTTGAACCACTTCATTGATCGCCGTGAAACTTCAAACTCTAATAGAAGTCATGAAGAGTAACAAGTTTGCAAAATTTTAAGATCAGTGGATGTACGGTCTGGAAGCTAGAAGTTGTTATTGTGTGAAGAAGAAGTCTCGAAGGTGGACGATTAATTATTTATCACATGGACAGACTTGCAGGCATCATTTGACACAATCTCCTGGGTTAATTTGAAACTCAAATACAATTATAATTCCAGATTTGTCAATGGCTGAGGTATATTAACAAACGAATAAAACAGATTTGGCAAAATTCCAACTTTTAAAAAAAAGATCGCATGTTCACCCAGGGTTGTGAGAGGCTGAAGAAGAAGAAACCTCGATGGGCTTCCCAGACCAAATAAATAATTCTGGTTCTGGCTCTGCGACTTTCAGGTTTATTACTCCCGCAAGGGAGTAATGCATTCGATCGTGTCCGTCTGTGTGTGTGTGTGTGTGTGTGTGTGTTCGTATCTTCATTTGTTCGTGTGTTTGTGAACAAGATATCTGGAAAAGTTCTGAACGGATTTGGATGAAAGTTGGTGGGATGATTGCCCTTGGGATAAGGAAGAATTGGTTAGTTTTTGGTGAAGCTCAGGATATTATTCCGGATCCAGGAATTTTTTTGGGGAATTTTTTTGGGAAATATTTTTTCTGTTTTACTGCATTAAAGCTTTTATTCATATTCTTAAATGATGTTTTTCTCCTCCAATTCCGAGATATATCAAAATAAATTCTCTGACAGTTAGGGCCTACTTTCTTTTTCATTTATTGTTTTGGGGAGAGGGGATGTTAAACAAAAGGTATTATTCCAACTAAACCCACGGCGGGAGTATGCGCTCTACTGAGTGGCGTTCTAGTTCTCATTGTGACGATGTTGTTTTCCCGGGTGTCGCACAAAAGACTGCACCGATCGAACTCGGTGACCTCGGACAAAGACCTTGAATAAGGACATGGGTTGAATTCCTGTTTGAGAGAATTCTAACCAATTTCAACTGAAGGAAACACGTATCGGGAGTACATACGACATAGCGATTGTGAACACGCTTAGTTTAATCTCCACATGAGAGAATTCCACATAGCTATTTGGGCAGTGAATACGCTAACAGATCGCTGTCTCCATCGATCTTGCCAAGGCCGTAACACATATCGGCTCAAAATCCTTTTAACTATTGATTTGGAAGTTTTTACAATAAAGGAAACACGTATCGGGAGTACATACGACATCGGGAGGACTAACTGCACGCGTCTTCAGTATAAAGCTTAAATCTGTCATGGCGGATCTGAAGAGCGGAATGCTTGGAGAAGTGGTGGGCTACTTCGGCATGAAGGAGGATCAGAAACGTGGACTCTGACACTGCCACATCCTGCTGATACTTGCTCCCGCATGACTTTTTTTCCCGGGTGCCGCACAAATGGCTGCACCGATCTGGATTTAACGGATGTTTATATAAATCATTAAATAAAAATAAAAAAGCCTTCAATTTCTGATATTTAGCTTTTTAATTTGGGCCTCCCAATTGAAGCCCCACCCACAGGGCGTGTACCGTTGTCTACATAATGCATACGCAAAATCTGTAGCGGCCGTGTATATATATATATATATATATATATATATATACACATATATATTGGTATCTGTAATCTGGTTTTCCAACCTAATGAGCGGACAACATGACGTCATCGCCATGCACGTCTGCCTTGCCTGCAAAGTTCCAGAGGAACCATCTAGCAGTGCTTCATTACGGATTATAAATATCGCTCCCAGCAAGGTGCAGCAGCAGCTGTATGGGACACCTTGCTGGCGGTTCTCCACTAATGATATGAAGGTCGCATAGTGACTGATATATATATATATATATATATATATATATATATAAATAAATATATCCGTTCATATTTATACAGGGTGAGTCAAAAGTAGCGCCCGATTTCTGTTTTTTAGGCTTTCTGTTCTGGCGAATTTTCCCCCAAATAAATGGTTAGATAAGCATGTCATTCATTTATTCCTACCTTCTTGTACGCTGTAATACAAATGGCAAACAAACAATCAACTGACAGAAATATATATATATATATATATATATATATATATATATATATATATATATATATATATATATATATATTGTTGCGGATATGGGATTTGCATCCATCCATATCCGCTTGTAAATATTCCCCTATTTCCTCAATACTTCCCAACTCTCCCCAATCCCCAATTCCCTAGTCCCATTTTCTGTAAACAACACTCTGTAGACCCGACCTCCCCCTATTTCCCCCATTAAATGTCGCATCCAGGTCCACCGCATCTCATGTAGACAACTATAGGACATCTTGCTAGTTATTCTTCATCTATGTCAGTTAAGGATTCGTTTCCATTAATTCTGACCCTTCGTTGCACCAGAATGTGATTGTATGGCACCGTTAGGAAGTTGAGGACCTCCCAATACCTCCCCGCAGCTCTTCCTCACAGTTCTCTGCAGCAACAACAACAACAACAACAACAACGAGTGCAGGGAGTGCGCGTCCTCACTCCGGCTTGGTTGGTAGGAATGGTGGGAGGGCACCAGGCTTTCCCAACGAGCCGCCATCGGACATGTGCTCGACGGGGTTACCCAACAGGGGCAGAACATGGCTCCCTGTCGGCTCCTCGTCAAGGGTGGAGCCCGGTAACCCCCGCACCCAATGGAAGCGGCGGACCGGCCCCAGTTGGGGCGGAACCAACCAGCCGAGGGCATGTCACTCCCCGTTGAGCATGCGCAGTGAGAGAGAGGTGACATCAGATGCGCGCTGAGCTTGAAGAAAGCAAGACGTACCCTCCGAGCACTGTGAGACCTCCCTGCATCTTTGGACCGTGCCTTATCCTGTCCCCGACCCAAGGTGCACCTTGTGCCATCGACCTACCTGTCCATTCCTGCCATCAACCCCTGTGTGAGTCTACCTTGTCCGTTTGTCCGTGGTCTGTCTGGGAATTAAATAAGACTGTATTTAAGTGCCCATCTCTTCTGTGTCTTTACCTCATTCTGCCTTGTAATCTACCCCTTTTCTCCACCACTGTAATTACACCCTCCTCCGGAAGTCTTGAGAACTGTACCCCCTTGCGTCGTTTCATCTTTCCCAGTCGCCGTGTCCTTTCTATCATTGATTTAGCATAGCGCGATTTGGCCAACGTTATAATCGGGTGTAGTTTGTTAATGGTTCGAACTACGGGTTACTAAACCCGCTCGGTAACCTAAAACCGTAGCTCGAACGGCCGTCTCTTCCCTGTCTCACGACCGAGCATTGCACTCAGGTCCCAGGAAGGCCATTCCGACTTTCTGGCCCGAATACCCTGGCGGCGCTGCGGGCGGGAGGGAGCGTTGGGATGACCAGGAATGGAGAGTGGTTAGTAGAAGTAACGGCGGGTTAATCTCCGCAGGGCAACGAGGGAAGCCCTCTCCGTTTCCGTAACAATTGGTGTCTGGGGGTGGAATTTCGAGTCCCGCACTAAAAAATTTGTGCTTTTTGTGGAAAATTTGGTCAAAATTTGAGCACCCGATATTTAGTTGAAAAAAATAATAATAATAATAATAAAATTTGAAAGTCGCGCTATGGGAGATCAAGACGGCTGGGTTCCGGTAGAGGAGAGTGAGGCAGGGTCGATCCAGGACCAAATTGAGGGACATGAGGAGAGCGAAGCAGTGAGGGCGGCAGGTTCGCAAAATGGCGGCGCTAGGCATGGGGAAGAGGAGCGCGAACAACAGGTCGGCGCCGTGCAGGGGATTGCGGTGGCTGTACCCATGCCGCCGATGGACATGCAAGTCCTCATGGCGCAAATAGGGGCCCTGTTGGCCCATAATAGCGAGAAATTGAGGGATGACATGGGAAACCAGATCGGGGGTTTAAGGAATGACATGGGGTCCAAAAGCGAGAAATTGAGGGAGGACATGGGGGCCCAGATCGGAGGGTTAGGGAGTAGAATAGAGGGATTAGGAAACAAATCTGAGGGGTTAGACAATAGATTAGGGGAAATACAGGAGGGGTTAACGGGGGTAGAAAACAGAATGGCCGCTCAAGAGAATCAAATGGAAGGGATGAAAAAGGGGTTAGAGGGGTTAGAAAACAGTATGGAAGGCAAATTGAGGGACATGAGGGACCAAGCGGAAAGGGAAGTTAAACAGATGGGGCAGCAGATAGAGGGGGTCAGAATGGGGGTAGAAACTAAATTGGATGCTCACAGGGAGGAAATGGAGCAGATGAGGGTGGCATCTGGGCAGGAGATGCAAGTGATGGGAGGGGAGATCAAAAGAGGTGTGAGTGAGGAGGTTGGAGGAGTGCGCGAGGAGGTGAGGCACTGTGAGGAGCGCATGGAGAAGGAGGTGAGAAAGGGGACTGTAAAATTGCAAGGTGGTATAGAGGAGTTGACGCTGGGAGTAGAACAGCTGACAGTGGGACAAAAGGAGTTGAGGGACCAGGTAAAGAAGAACACAGCGGTAATAGAGGGTTTAAAATCAACACAGAAGGAGATGAAAAAGGACGTAGGGGTAATTAAAAAAGAGTGTCAGACGGTACATGAGGACCTGACGAGGAAAATGAACGAGGTGGTAGAGGTGATGGAGGTTAAAGAGCGGGAGGTGCGGGAGCACATAGAAAAAAATAAGGTGGAGTTAGAGGAAGAACTTAAGGGGGCGCACGAGGAGATGAAGGAGGTGAAGCAGAAATTAGAAGAAGTGGAAGAAGGGGTGAGCGAAATTAAGAAGCGACGGAGAGGGGATAAGAAAGAGATACAAGAGGAAGTAAAAGAATTGGTTCAAAGTCTGTGTTCGGATCGTGATGATGTGCTCATTAACCGGATGAGGGATTCGCAGGTGATGGAGGAGAAGCGAAGAGAAAGAGGACCCGGTGTAAGTGGTGGCCAATATGGTCGTGCGTATGATGCGCCAGGTGATTTAATAAGCTTGGGGGTCGAGATGGACCCGGATGTTCGTGAGAGGCCAAGAGTGAGGTGTATGGCTGGTCCGGAGTGTATGGAACGAGGGTGCGAGCGAGAGGGTCCGGTGATTGGAGAGGTGCGAGGTGTGAGTGAGCAAGGTTGTGGTGGTATGGAATGGGTAGCGGGTTGCGGAAGCGTGACCCATGCATCGACACCAACAGGGATAGTTTTTAGAGGGACAGGGGAGGCACGGGAGACCCTTGGGGGTAATGTACTGTGGGGGCCCGGCCGGTTCGGCCCCGCGCTGACCCCGCAAGGGGCGACGCACGGGGTCCGGCAGGCGGGCAACGACTCACATACGAGGTGGTCCCACAAGGTCCCACTCGCGCCGTATGACGGCAGGAGTGATCTACGAGCGGACCTGGGTGGGTAAGGGTGGCATCCCTGCCACCCTTCCCATGATGGGGGCAAATGCGCTATAGTTTATGGGGTGGCTATGACAACTGAGCCACGGAGGGCTTGGTTATATTGATAGGGACTAGAGGTGACAATAGGTGACAAGATTTAGGTAGGAGACTTGGTACCTGTAGTGGGGACGTAGTAGCTTAGTGGATAATAATGACGAGGGAGCGCAATAGTTTAAAGGGGCGACTGGGAAGCGCAAGTTCAGAGGGGAGTAGTTAGATCAAATGATGCCGTGTGAGTGTTGGAGGTGAATTCAGAAGCGTATTGTGAGAAGTGTGAGATGAGTGACATTGTGTTGAGTGAATGAGCTTGCATGGGGTGCAAGTGACGAACAGGTGTGTGGAACGCTTGGTGGGTACGTCCGAGGGGCAGCCGGGGGGTGTGTCCGTGGTGCAGCTGTTGGGTATGCCCGTCGTGCAGCCGATGGGTGTGTCCGTGGTGCCGCCGGTGCGCGTGTCCGTGGTGCAGCCGATGGGTTTGTCCATGGTGCCGCCGGTGCGTGTGTCCGTGGTGCAGCCGGTGGGTGTGTCCGTGGTGCCGCCGGTGCGCGTGTCCGTGGTGCAGCTGATAGATGTGTCCATGGTGCCACCGGTGCGCATGTCCGTGGTGCAGCCGGTGGGTGTGTCCGTGGTGCCGCCGGTGAGCGTGTCCGTGGTGCCGCCGGTGAGCGTGTCTGTGGTGCAGCCGATGGGTTTGTCCATGGTGCCGCCGGTGCGTGTGTCAGTGGTGCCGCCGGTGCGCGTGTCCATGGTGCAGCTGGTGGGTGTGTCCGTGGTGCCGCCGGTGCGCGTGTCCGTGGTGCCGCCGGTGAGCGTGTCTGTGGTGCAGCCGATGGGTTTGTCCATGGTGCCGCCGGTGCGTGTGTCAGTGGTGCCGCCGGTGCGCGTGTCCATGGTGCAGCTGGTGGGTGTGTCCGTGGTGCCGCCGGTGCGCGTGTCCGTGGTGCAGCCGGTGGGCGTGTCCGTGGTGCCGCCGGTGCGCGTGTCCGTGGTGCAGCCGATGGGTGTGTCCATGGTGCTGCCGGTGCGTGTGTCCATGGTGCAGCCGGTGGGTGTGTCCGTGGTGCAGCCCGTGGGTGCGTCCGTGGTGCAGCCGATGGGTGCGTCCGTGGTGCAGCCGATGGGTGCGTCCGTGGTGCAGCCGATGGGTGCCTCTCGGGCTTGGTGTAATGAGGAATTGCTAGGCAATGCTTGAGAAGGTGATTGTGAATGGTTTTGAGCGTGGAAGTGTATGGAGCAGTGCATGAGGAATGATTGTGGTTGTGCATTGTATTGAATGATTGAAGGAGCTTTGGGGGAGAGAAGGCAGCAGGCGGCACCAAGTATGAGAGCACAGGTGTGCAAGTACAGGTGTGTGGAATATATGGAGCAGAGAATGAGTGGTGTGGAGAGAGTTGGAGTAAGTGGTACGGAGTGGTGTGCATGGTGCGAAGGTGTGGATGGGGGAAGAGTGGACCCCTTTTCACGAGTACCCGGGGAGGGTAGTTTAAAGAGTAGTTAGAAGGTATAGGTAAATTGTGGTTGGATATTGGCATTTGTGGTGCGGTTGCAGAATGGCATTGTGGATGGGTGCATTGGTGTGGTGAAATTGGCTGGTCGTGTGGCCTGTTAGTATGAGTGTGAATGGTTGGGCACTCCGCCACTGTTAGATGTCGGCCAGATGAGGCCGCAGGTGGGCTCTGGGAGCCGTTAGTGTCAGTGGGTGCCTGAGGATCCCGGGTGTGGATCGGGCAGCCCGTGCCAGAGAGGGCACCGAGGGGGTGAGAGTGCGAGA
The DNA here is from genome assembly GCF_964187855.1 of Myxine glutinosa. Classification (NCBI taxonomy): domain Eukaryota; kingdom Metazoa; phylum Chordata; class Myxini; order Myxiniformes; family Myxinidae; genus Myxine; species Myxine glutinosa. The sequence continues at coordinate 250,192 of NW_027616400.1, forward strand.
GGGCCTTCCCCAGTTCGTTAGGTTAGGGTGAGGAGCAGGTGAGCTCGGTAGGCAACAACAGTGGTGGAGGTGTGCAGGTGGGCGGACCTGCTGGGAGCGTCACACGACCCAGTCACCGAAATTGTGCGGGAGCACCGAGTGTTGAATCGGGGAGTGAGACCCAAATTGATGGTGTGCACCACAGATGGTCAATGGGATTTTGGTTCTTCGAACCACATAGAGTAATGAGGACCAATGGTTTGGCAGGAGAAAGACCCCGGGTAATGTAAAGTTGTTAGTCATTTAGGAAATAGTTAGGATTGATGAACCTGTCGCACCATACGCAGCCACTTACCTGAGGTGATGATGATAACTCTACACCGGTGTTTTCTTTGTTTTGTGTCGCAGGAAATGAGCATTGCTGTTTGGATTTGTGAGACGCATCACGACGTGGTTGAGACATAGGGGTGATTCCATCTCTCCCTCCTTAAGAGGGACTGATGATGAATTGGTGATGGCAAATTTTGATGTTGAGTTGGAGATGGCAAATTTTGATGAGAGTTGGAAATGGCAAATTTGATTGGTTAGGAGGGAGAGAAGACGAATTTGGTTTATGGGAGGAACGGGGAAGACAGTAGGGACGTTTGTTGATGTGTAAAGTAGATGTTTATGTGTAGTGTTGTGTTTTGTGGATACAGTAAAGGGTAAGGGAGGGGCAATGTAGGTTACCTGGTGGGGGGGGGGGGGGGGCGTACGGTAGGAACGTACCTGTCTCACCTGGTTCCCATGTGCCCCCAGTGTGCATTTTTTTTTTTTTTTTGTTTTTTTTGTATACAAGATCGAGGCTCGTGAAAGAGCGAACATTAATCACACAGAAAGACAAACAGACACATAAAACAAATAACATCGGGAGCGGTAGACAAGATGGGGAGAGAGGGGGAAGGACACAAACACAACATTTGAGAGCAGGGACCGAGAGACATGGAGACATCGAGAGATCTGTGGGAGGGAGAGGTCTTTGGGGGGGAGGCATGTGAAGGGGGGGAGGCATGTGAAGGGGGGGGGGGTGGGAGAGGTATAAACATATGGACACTGCCAGCATTTCCAGGAAAGAAGTTGGAATTTCAAACAAGGTGGATCTGGGGTGAATTAGTGGGGGTAGAAAAGATCAAGGTTATGGATGGGGGAAGATAAGAGATGGTGGTGAACAGCTGTTTTAAAGACCTGGAGGGAGGAGAGGGATTGAAGGGAGTGTGGGAGTTTGTTCCACAGGCGGGAGAAAAGAGGAATGAAAGAGTGAAGGTGAGCAGAGAGTCGAGATTTCGGCAGTTTAACCATCAGAGGGTTGCTGGCAGATCTTGTGCGACCTGTAGGAATATTTGGGGGACAGAGCACAGAGAGAGCTGGGGGAGCAAGGCCGGAGAGGAGTCGGTAGAAGACAGAAAGGCCACCTACCTGCCTGCGGTGAGTGAGTGAAAGGCCCTCAGAGATAGCTTCATCGCGGGAGATTCCAATGATTTTGAAAGCTTTGGATTCAACAGCGTGAAGCCGAGCCAGGTGTGAGGCAGGAGCACCAGCCCATAGGGGAGAACAGTATTCCATTGAGCTGCGGATGAAAGCCTTGTATGTGGTGAGGAGCTCAGGTGTGCCGAGGAAGGACTTCGCACGACGGAGGATGCCCAGTCGGCGACTGGCTTTGGAGGCCAGCTTGGAAATGTGGTTTTCCCAAGAAAGATCATGGCAGATAGTGAGACCCAAAAGCTTGAGTGACAGAACTTCTTGGAGAGGATTGTTGAGAAAGTAGATGGGAGGGTTGTCCAGTCGATTTTTTCGGAGAGACATAGTAAGAGAGTGAGATTTGTCAGGATTGAAAGACATGTTCCACTTGTTTGACCAGTCTGTGATTTTGTCCAGGTCTTCAGAGAGTGAGGAGGCTGCAGACTGCCGATCTGAGGGAAGAGGAATGGAGCGGCAGAGAGTGGAGTCATCAGCAAAGAGATAGAGAGGATTTTCCAGAGAGTCAGAGAGATCATTGATAAAGACCAGAAAAAGCACAGGGCCCAGCACACTTCCTTGGGGAACTCCAGCCTGAACAGACAGACAGACAGACAGGCATTATCTTATATTGCATGCACTTTTGCGCCCTTACCACCTTACTCACCTGTCTTCTTTTGTCTCCACCCTCCGAGGATCTGGCTTTGGGGCAGAGAGAGAGGAGAGAGAGGTGCTGGCTCCGCAGTTGTGGGCCTGTACTTCCGCTGCTTGCTGCCTGGATCGATACACCATATGGACCGCAATTTTTGTGGCTGCCCACAATGGACCGCAGTTCTTTTGCGGTCAAGCACCACCCGTTGATGGACCTCTGGGTCAATGTGGCACCTATGCCAGACAGGTGAACCACTTTTAGTTGGCCCCCCTGACGGCCACAATTAAGAAATGGACGCGGTTGGCGCCTTTCTTTATTTCTAAATAGGCCAGAAGCCAGAAGGCCAAGTGCACTCCATGAAGACAAGACCAGCGGCAGAACATCGGCCGGCTGCGACACCACCGGTGACCATGGACACTTGATTGTGCATTTTTTATTGAACACTTTATTGGTGCACCGGATGGTGCTGACTGTGCATAATGGGGTGGCGCTTTTGGTGCTTGGAAGGGGTGCTCTGCACATTATTAAAGGCCGTAGGGCCACAGGGCACTCGTGGGTTGGTGTATCGATGCTGGCATGCGTGCTCTCCCTATGCATAACATCTGCATGTGTTCCTCAAAGAACAGGTCCTGGATCGCAGTGTAAATATCAGTGTAGTCTTGTATAAATGATGCTCCCTACCGGCTGTATGTTTAGTTTGAGGATGCTTTCCGCGATTCGGTTATCCTGTGGGTGTGTTTCTGTTAGGAGAAGGGTGCAACATCGCAGGGGGACATATTTACTCATTTGTGAACATCTGTAAAACTGTCGCACTCAGGGTTGAGTTAATAGTAGAGGGAACTACATCTGAGTGCCACACTAAAGTAGGTAAAAATTTATCGGGTCGGGACGCCCCGAGGTCGAGGAGGGTGCAGTGTTGCGGATATGGGATTTGCATCCATCCATATCCGCTTGCAAATATTCCCCTATTTCCTCAATACTTCCCAACTCTCCCCAATCCCCCATTCCCTAGTCCCATTTTCTGTAAACAACACTCTGTAGACCCGACCTCCCCCTATTTCCCCCATTAAATGTCGCATCCAGGTCCACCGCATCTCATGTAGACAACTATAGGACATCTTGCTAGTTATTCTTAGTCTATGTCAGTTAAGGATTCCTTTCCATTAATTCTGACCCTTCGTTGCACCAGAATGTGATTGTATGGCACCGTTAGGAAGTTTAGGACCTCCCAATACCTCCCCGCAGCTCTTCCTCACAGTTCTCTGCAGCAACAACAACAACAACAACAACGAGCGCAGGGAGTGCGCGTCCTCACTCCGGCTTGGTTGGTAGGAATGGTGGGAGGGCACCAGGCCCTCCCAACGAGCCGCCATCGGACATGTGCTCGACGGGGTTACCCAACAGGGGCAGAACATGGCTCCCTGTCGGCTCCTCGTCAAGGGCGGAGCCCAGTAACCCCCGCACCCAATGGAAGCGGCGGACTGGCCCCAGTTGGGGCGGAACCAATCAGCCGAGGGCGTGTCACTCCCCGTTGAGCATGCGCAGTGAGAGAGAGATGACGTCAGATGCGCGTTGAGCTTGAAGAAAGCAAGACGTACCCTCCGAGCGCTGTGAGACCTCCCTGCATCTTTGGACCGTGCCTTATCCTGTCCCCGAGCCAAGGTGCACCTTGTGCCATCGACCTACCTCTCCATTCCTGCCATCAACCCCTGTGTGCATCTACCTTGTCCGTTTGTCCGTGGTCTGTCTGGGAATTAAATAAGACTGTATTTAAGTGCCCATCTCTTCTGTGTCTTTACCTCATTCTGCCTTGTAATCTACCCCTTTTCTCCACCACTGTAATTACACCCTCCTCCGGAAGTCTTGAGAACTGTACCCCCTTGCGTCGTTTCATCTTTCCCAGTCGTCGTGTCCTTTCTATCATTGATTTAGCATAGCGCGATTTGGCCAACGTTATAATCGGGTGTAGTTTGTTAATGGTTCGAACTACGGGTTACTAAACCCGCTCGGTAACCTAAAACCGTAGCTCGAACGGCCGTCTCTTCCCTGTCTCACGACCGAGCATTGCACTCAGGTCCCGGGAAGGCCATTCCGACTTTCTGGCCCGAATACCCTGGCGGCGCTGCGGGCGGGAGGGAGCGTTGGGACGACCAGGAACGGAGAGTGGTTAGTAGAAGGAACGGAGAGTGGTTAGTAGAAGGAACGGCGGGTTAATCTCCGCAGGGCAACGAGGGAAGCCCTCTCCGTTTCCGTAACAATATCTATATATATATATATATATATATATATATACACACAAGGTGAGTCAAAAGTAGCGCCCGATTTCTGTTTTTTAGGCTTTCTGTTCTGGCGAATTTTCCCCCAAATAAATGGTTAAACATGTCATTCATTTATTTCTACCTTCTTGTACACTGTAATACAAATGGCAAACAAACAATCAACTGACAGAAATATATATATATATATATATATATATATATATATATATATATATATATATATATATATATATATTGTTATGTCAGTAAGGTAGAGCAATATCTAGAGTCAGGTAGACCTGAATAGGCAACATGCTTGGTCTGTCGCGATGGGGAATCTACCCTGTAATAAGTTCCATGTGTAGTCCGGTTTGTCGGGTAAGAGTATACCTGTGTACATACCAGGATGTTCAGGTGTTAGATAGTGTCGGGATCAAGATAAACCCCTGTGTGTCACACCTGGTAATCAAACCTTTGTCCCTTATGGCAATGCACTCCTGCAGACACTTGGACAGGCCCTGTAGTGCACACGTTAATTAAATTCCCTTCCCTGACAAGGACTTAGGAAGAAAACGGGCAGGGGGGGCAGTTCGGGGCACCGCCACCTGGGCCGCAGCCAGCTACACCTCCGGCAGGCCTCGGAACATAGAGTGACACGAGCTATCACCACGCTACATTGAATGAGTGATTGGTTGGCGCGGAAGGCGCGAACCTCCAGCCAATCAGGGCGAGCAATACCAGGTGGGAGGGACTCGGCCAATGAGAGGGCGCCAGCAAGAGGGAACATCGGAGGAGAGTGGACGCAAGGTGATAAAAGGGGCTGCACGACAGCTTCAGCATCTCTAGTTTTTGGGTTCTTCGCTGCCACTTGTGCTGCACGTCCCTCCCTGGCTGTCTTGACACTGCACGACGTCTTGTGGTCTCTGCGCTTCCTTTCTTGGTCTTGAGAGGTCCTGGTGGTCGTTGATTCACCATCTGCATGGTGCTTGGAGCGGTGCTCGGTGCTTTCGGTGCTGTGAACGGGCGGGGCCTCGAGTGTGAACGGAGAGGGCGTTGGCTCGGGCCTTGCAGAGCATGGGTGCATCGGAGCTTGTAGCTGCGTTTGGATGGCAGACACGACTACAGACGGACAGATAAGCTCACACCACATTTCACAATTACACGACGGACAGTTATTTTCGTAATTCATTCCTGTGTCCTTTTGTTGAGTCTGGTGTGTGGGATCCAAATTTAGGAGCTTTATTTGATTACCGTCGCGTTCCTTGCCATCGGGTTCCGTGAATAAACGTGTTTATTTTTGTACATTAAATCTTGTTTGTTCGAGTACATTAATTTCCCTGCAGCTGCCGTCGGTTCGCTGAAGATAAGCACTTTTGCCACAGCTTCCACTTCCCTTCTTCCTACCGCGTTTTATAGCCGAATCCGTGTTTGGTCGTCGCCTGAAGTAAATCCGTTCTGGTCCATCCGCGGTCCCTGATCATAACCGGAAGGGTCCGTGCGACAATATATATATACTGTATATATATATGTATATATATATGTATATATATATATATATATATATATATATGTATATATATATGTATATATATATATATATATGTATATATATATATATATATATATATATATATATATATATATATATATATATATATATATTGTCGTGATCCCGGCTGTGAAATGGTTCCCAGCACGGAATACGGACGTTAATGTCCGGGCTTCAAGTAGTCCACGGAGTGGACAGAGAGAACTCAATAAACACAATTGTGTTTTAATCGGCCTTCTAGGGGTAAGGCACGATGCTTTATTGGCTCGATCACAAAAACCATAAATGGTAACAGAATGGAATAAACTGCACAAAGCCTGCAGGAACTGTCGGCAACAGACGCTCCAAACAGGACGCAGGTAAGATCACTCGCGGCTCCAATCGACGATCTCCGGGACTCGGAGGGTAACAGGATGGAATTCACCGCACAAGGCCGGCAGGAACGGTCGGCCAGCAGCTCCAACACGAAGCAGGCAATCACTCGCGGTTCCAATCTACGAGATCCGGGAATCACTCGTTTTCTTCCGGAGTTACTCGCTCGTAAAATACCGAACTGTAATCGACCAGCCCAACTCGGCTGTCGTGAGGATTCAAGGAAAGCCCTTTTGAGATTTCCCACTCGGAGCCTTCGAGCCGCGTCCGTTGCACAAGATGGCGACCGCCTCTCTCGACTCTCCACCAATCACGTGCCGAATTGCCTCCCGATCGCGTGAGGCTCCAAGGAGGCCACGTCACGCGGTGGGCGGGGCACCAAATCTGGGTGAGAACAGGTGGTTTCACCGGTGGTTTCTCACAATATATTGTTGCGAATATGGAATTTGGCCTCCATATCCGCTTGTAAATATTCCCCTATTTTCCCCAATACTCCCCAACTATCCCCAATCCCCCATTCCCTAGTCCCATTGTCTGTAAACAACAATCAGTAGAGCCGACCTTCCCCTTATTCCCCCATTAAATGTCGTGCCCAGGTCCACCGCACCACACGTAGACAACTTTCGGACATCTTGCTAGTTATTCTTAGTCTATGTCAGTTAAGGCCTCGTTTCCATTAATTATGACTCTTCGTTGCACCAGAATGTGATTATATGGCACCAGTAGTGAGTTTAGGACCTTTCCCATACCTCCTCCCATCTTCTTCCCCGTCTACAACAACAGAGGGGCACGGCGCTGCGCGGGGGGGAGTGTGCGTCCTCCCACCGGCTCGGTTCGCCGCCATCGACAATGCGCTCCAGACGATGCGCTCCAGACCATGCGCTCCACGGGGTTACCACGAAGGGGCTCCTTGTCAGCTCCTCGTCAAGGGCGGAGCCTGGTAAACCCCCCGCACGCACCCAATGAGAAGCAACGTGCCGATTCCACGAGGCGGAGCTAACGAGCCGAGGGCGTGTCACTCCCCGCCGGATATACGCGGCCACGCGCCGGATGTGACGTGAGATGCGCCCCGAGCTGGAGAAAGAAGGACCTGCGAGCGCTGAGAGAGAAAGGCCCGCCTGTGAAAGAACGTCCCCTCCGAGCGCTGTGAAACCTCCCGCATCTCTGGACCGGACCGGGTCGATTCTAACCTTTGAGCACAGGTGCACCTGGAGCCATCGACAACCGCTTTCCTGCCATCAACCCCCGTGTGAGTCAGCCTTGTCCCGTTTACCTGTCGTCTGTCCGGGGTTAAGATAAGCTTGTGTCTAAGTGCTTGTCTTTCTATGTTGTACCTCTCGTCCCTGTAATCTGACCTTCCGTAACGAATATAATCTCCTCCGGAGGTCTTGAGAACCGTATCCCTGGTGTCGTCATTTTATAACCCAGCCGGGTGTCTTCTTTTTCTTATTGAGCCAGCGTGGCGCGGCTTCGTCAACGTTCGAGTACAATCGGGTAATTTGTGCGGACACGACGGCCATTCCGCTCGGCCCACCTTAACATCAAAGTCGTGTCTGTAACAATTGGTGTCAGGAGTGGGATTCGAACCTGGGACTAAATTTATTTAGCCCAAATTTTGGACACCAATTGTGTTAGTACGGTAACGATTGGTGTCGAGGAGTGAGATTCGGACCCGGGACTAAATTAGTTAGGCCCAAATTTTGGGAGGGAAAATCGGTTCGGAGCGCGTACTGCGCTCGACAAAATCGAGCCGGAGCGCGGTCCCGCGGTTACTGCGCTCGCCGAAATTATAACGAAAAAAAAAAAAAAAATTTGGATTTGTTTTACGAAACTCGAATTTTGCAAGTCGCGCTATGGCGGATCAAGACGGCTGGGGTCCGGTAGCGGAGAGTGAAGCAGGGTCGGTCCAGGACCAAATTGAGGGACATGAGGGACATGAGGAGAGCGAAACAGCGGGGGTAACAGACGCGCGAAATGGCGCCTCGCACATAGCTACGGCGGCCGCACCCGCTGCACAAGTGGGAGGGATGGCCCAGATGCAGGTCCTCATGGAGCAATTTATGGCGCAAATGCAGGCGTCCCTCCAACTGCAGAGTAACCAATTGGGAAACCGGATGGATGCTCAGAGTGAGCAAATGAGGGTTGATAGTGGGCGATTAGAGGGCCAAATGGGGGTAATGAGGGACGAAGCGAGGGGTACTGGGGAGGAGTTAGACAACGGGATAAAAGAAGTAAAGAATGGGTTAACGGGGGTAGAAAACAGAATGGCCGCTCAAGAGAATCAGATAGAGGGAGTGAAACATGGGTTAACGGGGGTAGAAAACAGAATGGCCGCTCAAGAGAATCAGATAGAGGGAGTGAAACATGGGTTAACGGGGGTAGAAAACAGAATGGCCGCTCAAGAGAATCAAATAGAGGGAGTGAAAAATGGGTTAGAGGGGTTAGAAAACAGTATGGAAGGCAAATTGAGGGACATGAGGGACCAAGCGGAAAGGGAAGTTAAACAAATGGAGCAGCAGATAGAGAGGGTCAGAATGGGGGTAGAAACCAAACTGGATGCTCACAGGGAGGAAATGGAGCAGATGAGGGTGGCATCTGGGCAGGAGATGCAAGTGATGGGAGAAGAGATCAGAAGAGGAGTGAGTGAGGAGGTCGGAGGAGTGCGCGAGGAGGTGAGGCACTGTAAGGAGCACATGGAGAAGGAGGTGAGAAAGGGGACTGTAAAATTGCAAGGGGGCATAGAGGACCTGACGCAGGAGGTGGAGCAGCTGACGGTGGGACAGACGGAGTTAGTGGAGCAGGTTCAAAGGAACACTGCGGTATTAGGAGGTTTAAAAGCGACACAAAACGACATAAAAAACGACCTGATAGCGACAAAGAGGGAATGTCAGATGGTACGTGAGGGACTGACAACGAGGTTGGACGAGGTGATAGAGGTAATGGAGACGAAGGACCGGCAGGTGAGGACGCACCTGGAAACGGTCAAGGTAGCCTTAGAGGATGAGCTTGAGGAGACGTACCGGGGAATAAAAGAGGTGAAGCACAAATTAGAGGAAGTGGAAGAAGGGATGAGCGAAATTAAGAAGCGACGGAGAGGGGATAAGAAGGAGATAAAAGAGGAGATAAAAGAATTGGTCCAAAGTCTGTGTTTGGATCGTGATGATGTGCTCATTAACCGGATGAGGGATTCGCAGGTGATGGAGGAGAAGCGAAGAGGAAGAGGACCCGGTGTAAGTGGTGACCAATATGGTCGTGCGTATGATGCGCCAGGGGATTTAATAAGCTTGGGGGTCGAGATGGACCCGGGTGTTCGTGAGAGGCCGTTGGTGAAGTGTGCGACAGGTCTGGTGTGCGAAAGAGGAGGTGTGCGAGAAAGTCCGACTCTGGGGTGTGTGAGGAAAAAGTGCGTGCCAAGGAGTGAGTGTGCTGGCAAGAGTGAGTCGGTCGTAGCGCGTGTGCGAGGGGGCACATGGAAGCGCGGTGTGGTGAGTGTTACAGAGGGTGTAACGGGAGAGTGTGCGCGAGAAAGGTGTGTGACGGACAGGTGCATGAGGAAAGAGTGTGCTGTCAAGAGTAAGGGTGAGTGCGTGGTCAAGAGTGGTGGTGAGAGTAGTGAGAGTGACCAGGAGAGTGAGCTGGTTGTGACAGGTGAGCGAGGATGTACACCTGGGATGGAAGGATGCACACCTGGAATGGTAGAGCGTGAGTGGGAATGCACGCTGGAGTTGGTGGTGAGGCACGTGGTTGGGTGTGCGAATGAGAGCACACCTGTGATTGTCACAGAGGAGGTGACTGAGGAGGGGGCGCGAAGAGGTGTTTTGGTGAGGTGTGCGACCAACGAATGTGTGCCAAAGTGTTCGGTGGTCAGGTGTGTGACCAAGTCTGTGAGTGGAATGAGAGTACCTGGGTGTGTAAGGAAAGGTACGACGAGGAGCATGGAGACGGCTGGATGTGTGAGCAAGGAACGGGCTGCGGGGTGTAAGCGTCCAGGTGAAGCATCGACGTTAGACGGGGTAGAGTTTAGAACGACTTATAGCCGAATCGGGCCCTCGGTGCGTGCTGGGCCTCGCTTAGAACGGCCGCGTCCGTGCTCCACTAGGCGGAGCGGGCAGCTGGATAGAAAGGGTCGTCATGGCGACCACTTTTTGGTGAGACGTGCCGGCAGGTCGAGAGCGGGACATTGGATGGCTCCGTGCCGAGATGGTGCGTGGGATCTCGGCACGGGTGAGCCCCCGTCCCTGCACCGAATGCCGGACGCATCCAGCCGCTGGCACAAAACAACCAGCATTCATGGCTTGGCTTTACGAAGCCGGGCTTTGGACAGGGATTGGCGCACCGAGAGGTATTAGTGAGTCGACTGGGTGATGAGGTTAGTGTTTTGGACCCAAAATTAGAGAAAAACAAAATTTGATGATTGGCAAGGGATTGGCAGTAGTGATTGGCAGATGATGGGCAGTGATTGGCAAATTTTTAATTTGTTTAAATTTGATGTGCAAAATTGGTAGTGAGAGACCCCCGATGTGGTGGGATGGCAAATCCACCATCCCTCACAGGTGTGGGGCAAATGCGCAATAGTTTATGGGGTGTATGGCAGTGAAAACTAGCCCGGGTGGGTTAGGATATGGTGTGTAGGGATCTAGCGAGGATTGACATTAGGTAACGTTAAGTTTAGTTAGTGACTGATACCTGTAGTGGGGACGCAGGTAGATTAGTGTGGATGATAATGACGTGGGAGCGTAATAGTTTAAAGGGACGACTGGGAAGCGCAAGTTTCAGAAGGGAGTAGTTAGCTGAGATGATGCTGTGTGTGTGAGAATTGAACAGGTGTGATTGCACAGGTGTGCAACTGGACAGGTGTGTGGAGCAGTGTATGAGTAGTGAGTGTTGTGGATCAGCGCGAATGCGCTTGGGGAGAGAAGGGTGCAGGTGGCACCAGGTGTGAGAGCACAGGTGTGCAAGTACAGGTGTGTGGAGAGAGTTGGAGTAAGTGGTACGGAGTGGTGTGCATGGTGCGAAGGTGTGGATGGGGGAAGAGTGGACCCCTTTCACGAATACCCGGGGCGGGTAGTGTAAGTGTTAGGTAGAGGGTATAGGTAAATTGTGGTTGGATATTGGCATCTGTGGTGCGGGTGACAGAATGGTATTGTGGATGGGTGCATTAGTGTTGTGGAAATGGCTGTGCGTGTAGCCTGTTAGTGCGTGTAGTTGGTTGGGCACTCCACCACTGTGAGGATGTCGGCCAGGTGAGGCCGCAGGTGGGCTCTGGGAGCCGGTAGAGTTGTGGATGGGGCCCGAGGATCCGGAGGACGGACCCGGGTAGCCCAGTGCCAGAGAGGGCACCGAGTGGGGAGAGTGCCAGAGGGCCTTCCCCAGGTAGTTAGGTTAGGGCAAGGAGCAGGTAAGCTCGGAGGCAACTGCAGTGGTGGAGGTGTGCAGGTGGGTAGACCCACTGGGAGAGGTACACGCCGCAGCCCAGAAATTGTACGAGGGCACCGGGAGATGAATCGGGGGAGTGAGACCCCAAATTGAAGCGCACCACAGTTTGGCCAATGGGAATTGGTTATTAGAACCCATAGTGTAAGAGGGCCAATGGTTTGGCCGGAGAAAGACCCCGGGTAGTGTAAAGTTGTTAAAGTCATTTAGGAAATAGTTAGGATTGATGAACCTGTCGCACCATACGCAGCCACTTACCTGTGGTGATGATGATGACTCCACACCTGTGTTTTCCTTGTTTTGTTGCAGGAGATGAATCGCTGTGTGGATTTGTGAGACGCATCACGACGTGGATGAGACATTGGGGTGATTCCATCTCTCCCTCCCTAGGAGGGACTGATGATGAATTGGTAATGGCAAATTATGATGTTGAGTTGGAGATGGCAAATTTTGATGAGAGTTGAAAATGGCAAATTTGATTGGTTAGGAGGGAGAGAAGACGAATTTGGTATATGGGAGGAACGGGGAAGACAGTAGGGATGTTTGTTGATTTGTAAAGTAGATGTTTATGGGTAGTGTTGTGTTTTGTGGATACAGTAAGGGGTAAGGGAGGGGCCATGTAGGTTACCTGGTGGGGGGGGGGGGGCGTACGATAGGAACGTACCTGTCTCACCTGGTTCCCATGTGCCCCCAGTGTGCATCACCTTACATTGCGTGCACTTTTGCGCCCTTACCACCTTACTCACTTGTCTGCTTCTTTTGTCTCCCACCTCCGAGGATCTGGCTTTGGGGTAGAGAGAGAGGAGAGAGAGGTGCTGGCTGCGCAGTTGTGGGCCTGCACTTTCGCTGTTTGCTGCCGGGATCGATACACCATATGGACCGCAATGTTTGTGGCCACCCACAATGGACCGCAGTTCGTTTGCGGCCAAGCACCACCCGGGGATGGACCTATGGGTCAACGTGGCACCTATGCCATACAGGTGAACCACTTTTAGTTAACACCAAGTGCACCACAAGAAGAGCAAGAGACACCTGCAGGGTTAGGGGTTGTCAAATTTATTTTTATTCCGATGAACAATGGTGACTGCACCGATTGGTGGTGGGGTGGTGCTTTTGATGCTGGGACGGGGTGCTCTGCACGTTATTAAAGGCCGTCGGCCACAGAGCACTCGTGGGTTGGTGTATCGATGCTGGCAAGCGTGCTCTCTCTATGCATAACATCTGCATGTGTTCCTCCAAAAACAGGTCCTGGATCGTAGTGTAAATATCAGCGTAGTCTTGTGTAAATAATGCTCCCTACCGGCTGTATGTTTAGTTTGAGAATTCTTTCCGGATTCGGTTATCCTGTGGGTGTGTTTCTGAGAGGAGAAGGGTGCAACGTCGCAGGGGGACATATTTACTCATTTGTGAATATCTGTAAAACTGTCGCACTCAGGGTAGAGTTAATAGTAGAGGGAACTACATTGCGTGCCACACTAAAGTAGGTAAAAATTTATCGGGTCGGGACGCCCCGAGGGTAGAGAAGGGTGCAATGTTGCGAATATGGAATTTGGCCTCCATATCCGCTTGTAAATATTCCCCTATTTTCCCCAATACTCCCCAACTATCCCCAATCCCCCATTCCCTAGTCCCATTGTCTGTAAACAACAATCAGTAGAGCCGACCTTCCCCTTATTCCCCCATTAAATGTCGTGCCCAGGTCCACCGCACCACACGTAGACAACTTTCGGACATCTTGCTAGTTATTCTTAGTCTATGTCAGTTAAGGCCTCATTTCCATTAATTATGACTCTTCGTTGCACCAGAATGTGATTATATGGCACCAGTAGTGAGTTTAGGACCTTTCCCATACCTCCTCCCATCTTCTTCCCCGTCTACAACAACAGAGGGGCACGGCGCTGCGCGGGGGGGAGTGTGCGTCCTCCCACCGGCTCGGTTCGCCGCCATCGACAATGCGCTCCAGACGATGCGCTCCAGACCATGCGCTCCACGGGGTTACCACGAAGGGGCTCCTTGTCAGCTCCTCGTCAAGGGCGGAGCCTGGTAAACCCCCCGCACGCACCCAATGAGAAGCAACGTGCCGATTCCACGAGGCGGAGCTAACGAGCCGAGGGCGTGTCACTCCCCGCCGGATATACGCGGCCACGCGCCGGATGTGACGTGAGATGCGCCCCGAGCTGGAGAAAGAAGGACCTGCGAGCGCTGAGAGAGAAAGGCCCGCCTGTGAAAGAACGTCCCCTCCGAGCGCTGTGAAACCTCCCGCATCTCTGGACCGGACCGGGTCGATTCTAACCTTTGAGCACAGGTGCACCTGGAGCCATCGACAACCGCTTTCCTGCCATCAACCCCCGTGTGAGTCAGCCTTGTCCCGTTTACCTGTCGTCTGTCCGGGGTTAAGATAAGCTTGTGTCTAAGTGCTTGTCTTTCTATGTTGTACCTCTCGTCCCTGTAATCTGACCTTCCGTAACGAATATAATCTCCTCCGGAGGTCTTGAGAACCGTATCCCTGGTGTCGTCATTTTATAACCCAGCCGGGTGTCTTCTTTTTCTTATTGAGCCAGCGTGGCGCGGCTTCGTCAACGTTTGAGTACAATCGGGTAATTTGTGCGGACACGACGGCCATTCCGCTCGGCCCACCTTAACATCAAAGTCGTGTCTGTAACAATATATATATATATATATATATATATATATATATATATATATATATATATATATATATATATATATATATATATATACTGAAACGCAAAATAAACTTACCACTTGTTTTAAATGTAATAAAATTGTAACAGTTCAAAATAAAACAAACCAACAATTGCTAATTGAAACATTGGCATTTTATTGATGACATGATATGTTTTTGACCAAGATACACCATCTCATCAGTTTGTTCTACAGTACAGAACAGCACAGGGTGCAATGTCAGTCCCCTTTCAATAGCGTGTGTGGCCACCATTGTTTTGGATACAGGCAGTGCATCGTCGGCGTATACTGCCTACCAGTCTTTGGATGGATTGCTGCTGGATTCTGCCCCACTGTCCTCAATGTCTGAAGCAGCTCTGCCCGTGTCCTGGCCCTGCCAACTACGCGTCTCCCAAGCTCATCCCACTGGTGCTCTATGGGATTCAGGTCAGGGGAGAGCGCAGGCCACTGCATGGTGTTGATGTTCTCGCCTTGGAGAAATGGTGGTAAAGCGAGCAGCATGGGGACGAGCGTTGTCATGCTGAAAGGTTCTCAGTTCTGGGTGGTCTAGCAGGAATGGCAGCAGATGAGGTCGCAGGTGTTATCCACATACCGCTGGGCGTTAAGATTCCCATCCACAACCACCAGTGGCGTCCTGTACCAGCCTGATATGGCGGCCCAAACCACCACACTTGGGCCACCCCACCTGTTGGCTTGACGCACACAACAATCGGCATATCGCTCGCCAGTTCTTCTCCAGACACGCTCACGCCCATCAGGACTGTCCACACAGAACCTTGACTCATCGCTGAAAGCGACCTCGTTCCACTGCGCCAAGGTCCACCGCTGATGCTGATGGCACCATCTCTGTCGGTTGCGGCGATGGGCAGCCGTCATCACGGGGCCTCTGTATGGTCTTCTGGCAGTCAGACCATAGTCATGCAGTCGTCTTCGTGCAGTATCATTGGAGATCCGTGGATTTGCACGCCCCGGAGCTTCTGCCGCAGTGCGGGATGCTGGATGGAATCGATCCCGCAGGTGACTTCAGACCATCTGCCTGTCCTGCCTTGCAGTGGTGACTCTTGGCCTCCCTGATCGGGGTCTGTCATCTGCAGAGTTGTGGAGGGTGTCTCTGTCCACCAGGGCCGATATCGTCTGGTGTGAACAGCCAAGGCGATGTGCCACCTCACGGTAGCTCAGTCCGCCTTGCAGCATGCCCAGGGCACGCTGCCGTTGATCCCTTGACAATCGTGACATGTTGATTGAAATGCCCATTTTGCACTGGCCTTTTTAAAGCCAATATCAAGACATCACGTGCAGCTCATTAAAATCATCCCGTACCCCTTGGCTAATCACTGACAGTCAAAACGGCTGTTCAACAGCTGTGCTATGAAGTGACCATTGAAGGTTCAAGTGACCATCCGTGACCATTTTGTCTGACAGTGAGGACACTATTGTCCACAAATAAGTTCACAAATTTACTACACGCAGTGTTATTGTTGATATTTAAAGGTTTCAAAGGTGGTGAGTTTCTTTTGCGTTTCAGTATATATATATATATATATATATATATATATATATATATACATATATATATATATATATATATATATATATATATATATATATATATAGGCAGCCGTATATGGACAGGACATGTGATTTCCGGTTCCTCGGGCGAGTGAGGCGTACTTCGAGCTCTCCACGGCATCGAAGTTTGAGTGTTTTCCCATTCTTGTCTTTGTCAAATTTCCACTGGTTATTTTGCTGTGTACGTGTTATTGTGTGTTTCTAGTTGGTGTTGGTTTGTAATTCATGCAAACTTGTGTGTAGTTAATCGTTTTCTGAGTCGTACCTCGTGCGCGGCCTGGTAACTTGGGGCTTCCCTCCCCCCTTTGGTATTTTGCCGGTTTGTGTTATTTCCTTCGCTGTATTGCTTGTTTCTTTTATTTTGTTTTCTCCCCCTCACCTCACCTCCCGAGACAAAGAATTATATATTGATTCTTTCTCTCCTCCCGGACACGTGCTTGTTCGCTCTCCTCCTCGTCTCGACTTGTGCCCCGCCCCCTGTATCTCGTTTTCTTCCGCCTCTGCTCCTTCCTTCTCAAATCCACGTTCTTGCTTGGAGACTTTTCCCGGATTGTTTTTTTTCATGGTTCTGTTTGGATATTGTTAGAATATGTTTAAACCGCAGCCGTGATGCTGACGCCCCCCCCCCCCAACCCCCCAGAATTTACATGTTTTAAACGTTTCCCAGTGTGTACCCTGGTCAGAATAGGTACACCGTATCCCTGCGTGTCGTAAGAGACGACTAAGAGGGTTGGCGTCAGGAAGGGCATCCGGCCAGAAAAACATTGCCTCAAAAAGAGAACCATGACAATCACAAGTACATATGGGCAGGGTGCAGCCCGAAGTGGAGATCGGTTTCTGAGGTTTGGGACATGGAATGTAGGGACAATGACAGGGAGATCAGGAGAAGTGGTGGAAGTATTGGTCAGAAGAAGAGTGGACATATGTTGTGTGCAAGAGACGAGATGGAAGGGAAGTGGTGTGAGAATGGTGAAGGGTAGGCAGGGACAGAAATACAAGTTTGTGTGGCAAGGGTGCCCGGAGGGCGTGAATGGTGTTGGTGTCCTGTTTTCTGAGGAGTTTGTAGACAGTGTGGTGAGTGTGACTAGAGTGAGTGATAGGTTGATGATGGTGAAAATGATGATTGGAAAGCTCTTGGTGAACGTCATCTCGGGATATGCTCCGCAGGTTGGTCGAAGCGATGAAGAGAAGGACAAGTTCTGGTGTGCGATAGAGAAGCTGATGGAAAACGTGAAAGATGAGGAAGTTGTTGTGGTGGGAGGAGACCTAAATGGACATGTGGGAAGGAGCATGGACGGTTTTGAGGGAGTTCATGGGGGTTACGGATATGGTGTGAGAAATGGAGAAGGTGAAAGGATTTTGGAGTTTGCTGATGGAGCTGATTTGTTGATTTGTAATACTCAGTTCCAGAAAGAGGACAATAAGCTTGTTACATACACGTCAGGTGGGTCGACGACAACCGTTGACTACCTGATGGTGCGTAGGCGAGATAGGGGGCACCTCCGGGACACAAAGGTGATCCCGGGGGAGGAGGCTGTTTCACAGCACCACTTGGTTGTCTGCGACATAAGGGTGAAAGGTGCGAGGAGAGCTCGGCGGGTGAAGTACCAACCGAGAATGAAGGTGTGGAGGTTGAAAGAGGTGACAGTGAGGGAGGCATTAAAAGAGAGGCTGAGTAGGGTAGAGTATGATGTGGTTGAGCTTGAAAGTGGTTGGATGTCAATGAAAGCTAGTCTGTTGGGAGCCGTTGGTGAGGTATGTGGATGGACAAAAGGACCACCGAGGCACTCGGAAACATGGTGGTGGGATGTTGAAGTTGGAAAGAGGATTGACGAGAAGAGGAAGAAGTTCAAAGAGTGGCAGAAGGCGAAGGGTACGGGAGCAGAAACAGCAGAGCATGAAAGTTATAAGGCAGCCAGGAAGGCTGCAAAGAAAGAGGTAGCAAAGGCGCAGGAGGCATGTAGGAAAATGTTCGGAGAACGCTTGGATTCGGAAGAGGGTCAGAAAGCAGTATTCAGGATTGCAAAGCACATAGCGAAAGAGAGGTGTGATGTGATGGGGGTGAGTTGCTTGAAGGATGAAGTGGGACAAATCGTTGTCAACCCAGATGGAATTAAAGGAAGATGGAAAAGATATATGGAAATGCTGTTGAATACAGAGAATGAATGGGATGGCAACATAGAGAGTAACCCAGTTTTAGGACCGGCAGAGAAGATAACTGAGAAGGAAGTTGAGGAAGCGATAAAAGCAATGAAGAGTGGAAAAGTGGGAGGGCCGACGGGAGTTGTGGGAGATATGTTGAAGGCAGCAGGAAGTTGGGGTGTGAAGAGAATGACAGAGATCTGTAATCTGGTGGTGAAAGAAGGCCGCATTCCAGTGGTTTGGGAACTGAGTACCCTCGTCCCTCTATACAAGGGGAAAGGTGACCCTCTGGAGTGTGGCTCGTACCGAGCGATAAAGTTATTGGAGCATGGAATGAAGGTATTGGAAAGGGTGTTGGAAAGGAGGATAAGGAAGAAAGTGAAGATCGACGAAATGCAGTTTGGATTTATGCCAGGAAGAGGAACGACAGATGCGCTTTTCATTGTGAGGCAGTTGCAGGAGAAGTACATGGATAAGAGGAAGAAGTTGTTTTTTGGGTTTGTTGATCTGGAGAAAGCATTCGATAGGGTTCCACGCAAAGTATTGACATGGGCATTGAGGAAGTTAGGAGTGGAGGAATGGTTGATCAGAGTAGTGATGGCAATGTACAAAAGAGCACGCACAGCTGTAAGGACGAAGGACGGGAACAGTGGTGAGTTTGAGGTGAAGGTGGGAGTGCATCAGGGGTCGGTACTAAGTCCACTACTATTTGTAGCTGTGATGGAGGTGCTGGCTCAGAACGTAAAGGAGGGTTTACCGTGGGAGTTGTTGTATGCAGATGATCTGGTGTTGAATGCGGAAAGTATGGATGGACTGAAGGAAAAGATGAACAAGTGGAAGGAATGTATGGAGACAAAAGGTCTGAAGGTGAATATCGGAAAGACAAAGGTGATGGCAAGTGGTAAAGCATGTGGTGAGGTGGAAAGAACTGGGAAGTGGCCGTGTGCTGTGTGCAGGAAGGGTGTCGGAGTGAACTCCATTCAATGTACAATGTGTGCTGAGTGGGTTCATCAAAAATGTAGTGGTCTGAGAGGGTCATTTACCAGTGTGGCAGCTACATTCAAATGTAAGGTGTGCGCAGAGGGAGCTGCAGATGGAGGAAATGTTGAGTTGGATCTTGGAGGCGGCGTGAAGGTGGAAGGTTTGAAAACATTTTGCTACCTCGGAGACATGCTGAATGGAGAAGGTGGATCAGACTCGGCAACGGTTGCTCGAGTGAGATGTGCATGGAAGAAGTTTCGGGAACTGAGTGGCGTGCTGATGAGGAGGAGAGTGTCGCTGAAGCTGAAGGGAAAGGTGTATGCTGCATGTGTGAGAAGTGTTATGATTTATGGGAGCGAGACATGGGTAATGAACGTAGAGCAGCAACGAAGGCTGGAAAGGGTGGAAATGCGAATGGTTCGATGGATGTGCGGAGTATCGTTGAGAGAGAGGAAGACAAATGATGAATTGCGAAAGATGATGGGAATATTGCCTGTGATTTGGCTATTGATGAAACATGTTTTAACTAGAACGGGCACTCGGTAGAGCGCATACCTTCGCCGCAGCTACTGTTCTGTACTTGGTAAAAATACGATTTTGACCTTTTCGTGACCTTGACCTTGACCTTTGACCCGATTGCTCCCAAAATCTAATCAAATGTGTCCCGTATAATAACCAATCATCCCACCAAATTTCATGCAATTCGGTTGAATACTTTTTGAGTTATGCGAATAACATACACACACACACACAGACTTACAAATAACTAGAACGGGCACTCGGTAGAGCGCATACCTTCGCCGCAGCTACTGTTCTGTACTTGGTAAAAATACGATTTTGACCTTTTCGTGACCTTGACCTTGACCTTTGACCCGATTGCTCCCAAAATCTAATCAAATGTGTCCCGTATAATAACCAATCATCCCACCAAATTTCATGCAATTCGGTTGAATACTTTTTGAGTTATGCGAATAACATACACACACACACACAGACATACAAATAAATACACAGCGATCAAAACATAACCTTCCGCTTTTGCGAAGGTAAAAATACACAGCGATCAAAACATAACCTTCCGCTTTTGCGAAGGTAATGAAACTTTTCTTATAGATGCAATCAACATTTGGGGAAGGCATGAAATATGTGACGATTTTTTTTTTGAAGTGACCCCCGGTTAATGCCCCAGTGGTTGAGGACTTCGGGTCACAGTGGTCAAAGCAGATAATTTCTTTTTCTCAAATTGGGTCATTCCTAGTGGAATTATTTTGCTATCTCTCAAATTTTCTTTCGGTGGGAAGCGTGTGGATTCGAAACTTCACTCTCGTTTCGATTATCATTTAATCAGATTTTGTGTGGTGGTGGTAATTAAGTGGCGTTGTAGCGGTTACCAGAAGCATGACACAATTACCTTGCACCGGCCGATGACGCAACCGGCGAGCGGTCACTTGTCCGGACTCGCCCGGGCGTGTCCAGACTTGCCTTTCCTGGGCGAACACTTGTCTTGCATACCACGCCCCGTTGAAAGGCGTGGCTTTTGTGTGTTGAGTTTGCGATATAAATTGCCGCCCATTCGATAGGCAGATTTAGTGTGCTTTTGAGTTCTTTGGGTTTGAGCTAAATAAATAGCTCGGTGAAACTTCGTTCCTGTGTCGTCCATTTTGTCTGGCTTTATCGTGCAAGCATAGCTCCCACAATTGGTGACCCCTTTCTAAGAACACGGCGATGGAGTCAGCTGCACTTTTGAAGCTCCCGGGCTTCTGGGAGTCGCACGCGGCCGTTTGGTTTGCCCAAGCGGATTCTCAATTCGCCCTGCGAAAGATTACGGAGGACACGACGCGCTACCACCATGTGGTCTCCGCGCTCACCGCCTCCATTGCTGCCCGGGTCCTGAGCTTCCTTCAGCACCCACCGAACGCCAACAAATACGGCGCGCTCAAAGGCCTACTCCTCCGTGCGTTTGGACTCACGGAGACCGACCACGCGCGACAACTACTCGACCTCCCGGAGCCGGGCAAGGCCCGTCCACCCGAACGCATGGACCACATGCTTGCTCTACTCGGTGACCACAGCCCAGATTTCCTCTTCTGCGAGCTGTTCGGGCAGGTACGATTAGCTTTGGCTAACTCGCCCATCACGGACCCTCGCGCCCTGGCCAAGGAGGCTGATAAATTTTTCTCGGCCAGGCAACATGTCGGAGCGGCCGCCTGGGACCCTGGGCCGACCGAGGCAACGCCCGCGCCACGACCGGCACCACCACTGGCCGAGTCCGCGCCACTGATGGCAGCGGCAGCCGCAACGCCCAGTCGACCGGACCCGACGTGACCGCCGGAGCCTCCACCAGAGCGGACCATGTGCTATTACCATGCCAGGTTCAGGCAGAAGAGCAGAACGTGCCGCCCAGCGTGCACTTTCGGCAGGTCGGGAAATGACCAGGCCGGCGCTCGCTGCCTGCCATGAGCGTCGGCCATTCAGGCAGCCTTCTGTTTATCACCGACACGGATTCCGGGCGGCGTTTTTTGTGTGACACCGGTGCTCAGCTGAGCGTGATACCCGCCTTGGTGCAGGACAAACAGGCCGCGCTGTGCGGCCCCGCCTTGGTCGCTGCAAACGGCTCCTCCATCCGCACCTTCGGTTCACGCAGCGTCGCATTCTGCTTCGGGGGCCAGCGCTTCAGGTGGGACTTCATCACGGCGAACGTGCCCATGGCCTTGCTGGGTGCAGATTTTCTTTGCGCGCATGGGCTTTTGGTCGACGTCAAATGGCGTCGGTTCATCAATGCGGAGACCTTCAGCTCGCTCGCTTGCTCATTGAGCGGCTCCGCTCCGACCAAGCTAGCCTGCGCGCTCCCGGCCGTGGACGATTTCACCCGCCTACTCGCCGAGTTTCCCGCCCTCACGCAGCCGACGTTTTCGGCCGTCGCCATCAAGCACGGCGTCGAACACCACATCCCGACCACAGGTCCACCGGTCTATGCCAGGGCTCGCCGCCTCGACCCGGCCAAACTCGCCGTGGCGAAGGCGGAATTCGACGCGCTGGAGCGATTGGGCATTGTGCGGCGCTCGAACAGCGCGTGAGCCTCGCCCCTGCTCATCGTGCCCAAACCGGGTGGCGGATGGCGACTATGCGGCGATTACCGCCGCCTCAACGACGCCTCCACCCCCGACCGGTACCCGATACCACACATACAGGACTTTTCCGCCCATTTGGCGGGGCGGGTGATCCTTTCCAAGGTCGACCTCATTCGGGGCAACCACCAGGTACCCGCCCGGCCGGCCGACATGCGGAAGACGGCGGTAATTGCACCTTTTGGCCTCTTCGAGTTCCTTCGCATGCCGTTCGGCCTTAAGAATTTTTTAAGGCCGGCCGTGCCCAGGCCTTCCAGAGGCTGATGCACAGCGTGCTGCGCAACACCTCACCTACCTTTTCGTCGACTTGGACGAACATTCTCGTCGACAGCACTTCCCGGGCAGAGCACCTCATCCACCTCTGCACGTTTTTTGAGCGCCTCGGCCAGCACGGCCTTATCATCAACCCGGGGAAATGCCAGTTTGGAGTAACGGCCGTCGACTTCCTGGGGCACCGCATCACGAAGCGCGAGGCCATCCCGCTGCCTAACAAGGTGGAGGCAGTCACAAGTTTCCCGCGCCCCCGCTCCATCAAGGCCCTACAGGAATTTTTGGGGATGGTAAATTTCTACCACCGGTTCGTGCCTCGTGCCGCCCAACTCATGCGCCCCCTGTACAATGCCCTCCGGGGCAAGCCGGCCAAGCACGACATCGCCTGGACCACAGAGATGGATGCGGCATTCACGGGCGCTAAGCTGGCCCTCGCCAACGTGACCATGCTGGCGCACCTGGCGCTCGACGCACCCATCGCCCTCACCATGGACAATTCCGACTACGCGGGGGGTGCCGTGCATGAACAGTGGGTGAACGGGGCTTGGCAACCGCTGGCCTTCAGCCGGCAGCTTCGCCCTAACGAGCGCAAGTATAGCGCTTTCGACCGCGAGCTCCTCGGCCTTTACCTGGCTGTTCGCCACTTCCGCCATCTTTTGGAGGGCCGCCCGTTCACGGCGTTTGTGGCCCACAAACCCCTGGTCTCCGCCATGGCCAAGGTTACGGAGCCGTGGTCGGCCCGCCAGCAGCACCACCTCTCCGCTGTGTCCGAATTTACGACGGACATCCGGCACATCACGGGCAAGGACAATGCTGTGGCCGATTGCCTCTCCCAGTCCGGGGCAAACGCCGTCCATCTGGGTGTGGAATTCGCCCGCATGGCGGCCGACCAGACTGCCGACCCCACTGTGCAAGCCCTCCGGACAGCGGACACAGGCCTGCGGTTGGCCGACGTCCCCTTCGAGGACACAGGCACAGTTCTCCTGTTCGACGTTTCCCTGGGCCAACCTCGCCCCATCGTGCCCACCGGATGGCAGCGGCACATTTTTGACGCCCTCCATGGCCTTTCCCAACCATGCCGGAAAGCATCACAGAAGCTCGTGGCAGCAAAGTTCGTCTGGTACGGGCTCCGTAAGGACGTCCGTGACTGGGCCAATGCCTGTGTCGCCTGCCAGCGCGCGAAGGTCCACCTGCACACCCAGGCCCCATTGTCACCATTCGACGTGCCCGCACGGCACTTCGACCACGTCAATGTGGACCTGGTGGGACCCCTTCCCTCCTCGCGGGGCATCATCCACCTCCTCACGATGGTGGACAGGACCACCAGGTGGCCGGAGGCTGTCCCGCTGGCATCAACAACATCCGCCGACGTGGCGCAGGCCTTCATTGGCACTTGGATTGCCCGTTTCGGCACGCCCTCGGACATCTCCTCCGACAGAGGCCCGCAATTCACCTCCGAGCTTTGGGGCATGGTCGCCCAGGCCTTGGGGTCAAGCTTCACCGCACCACGGCCTACCACCCCCAAGCCAACGGCTTGTGCGAGCGGTTCCAGCGCTCGATGAAGGCCGCTCTCAGAGCCAGCCTCCAGGACGACGGTTGGATCGACAGGCTCCCGTGGGTCCTATTGTGCCTCCGAACGGCCCCCAAAGAGGACCTCCAGGCTTCCACCGCCAAGCTGGTCTACGGCCAGCCACTGCGCGTGCCGGGCAAATTCATCCCTGGCGCCACCGGCCCCTGGTCCGCGGCTCGCCAACGCTCGGTCCTCCAGGAGGCCGCCAAGAGATTTGCCCCCGTGCCCACGTCCCACCACGGCTGCCCCCAATCCCACGTCCCCCCCAGTACTTTGCACTGCGGAGTATGTTTTTATCCGGCACGACGCATAGCGGGGACCGCCCCGGCCACCATACGATGGACCTTTCCGGGTCCTGAAGAGGGACAACAAGTCGTTCATTGTCGACATCGGAGGCAAGCCGGACCGCATCTCCGTGGACCGCCTCAAGCCAGCCCATTTGGACCTCGACCAACCTCCACGGTTGGCCCCTCCTCCACGACGGGGCCGTCCCCCGTCAACCAAGCCCCCCGCCCGACCATCCACCGCCACGCCACCTACCACCCCCACACGAATCGCCAGGGGTCGTTTCGGCCGGGTCATCAGGACCCCCCTCAAACTGACTCTCCTGGTGCAGGTTAATTCTGGGGGGGCGCATGTCGCGGTTACCGGAAGCATGACACAATTACCGTGCACCGGCCGATGACGCAACCGGCGAGCGGTCACTTGTCCGGACTCGCCCGGGCGTGTCCAGACTTGCCTTTCCTGGGCGAACACTTGTCCTGCATACCACGCCCCGTTGAGAGGCGTGACCTACCTATTTTGCATACCACGCCCCGCCTGAGAGGCGTGGCTTTGTGTGTTGAGTTTGCGATATAAATTGCCGCCCGTTCGATGGGCAGATTTAGTGTGCTTTTGAGTTCTTTGGTTTTGAGCTAAATAAATAGCTCGGTGAAACTTCGTTCCTGTGTCGTCCATTTTGTCTGGCTTTATCGTGCGAGCACAGCTCCCACAGCATAATGGTTAGAATGAGTCTGCTTTGAGTCTGGGACTCCCGTTTGTTTGCGAAGGGGTACGTTTTTCATGAAAGTCCTTCACGAACTTGCTGTCCATGTCTGACGTGCGACAGCGGTTGCTGCAGAAATGTGGAATTTATTGGTTTCATGCTTTAGGATTCGCCGTATCTGCATTGCCTGTTTTCTTCCGGCCTCCCACCCTTGCGTAGCATGGGTATCTCACTAGTCTTACTATAATTCACCAAATGTCTATCCGTCTGTTCGAAGGCACAGTATAAACTGCTGAACCGACAGCAAAGATATTTTGGGTGGGTAATCCTGGGATCTCCAGGAGTAAAATAGGCAATTTTGTTTTCCCAATTTCAGCTTTGGTCAGGTTTGGACTCACGCATGACGTTCGCGTTCGCACAACATTCATTGCTACTCCCGACAGGGAGTAATGCATTCACTCGTGTCCGTGTGTGTGTGTGTGTTCGCGTGTTTGTGAACAAGATATCTGGAAAAGTTCTGAACGGATTTGGATGAACGTTGGTGGGATGATTGCCCTTGGGATAAGGAAGAATTGATTCGTTTTTGGTGAAGCTCAGGATATTATTCCCGATCCAAAAAAATTTTGAAGGATTTTTTTAACCATTGGAAGATAAGACTCATTTTTTAAAACATTATCTTCTATATATTCTATATTTAACATTGTGATATGAAAATAGTTTTCATATTTGTTGTAAATGTAGTTTAAACTCGTGGTTATGCGTTAGAGCGGTGTATTTTTTTTAGCAGCGTCGTCTTCAATGTTCCTTTTGTATTTATTTATAATAAAGACATATTCTGTCATATTAAAACCACCAAAGTGTGTATTAGGTTTTCCAGTTTCATAAAATGTATCGTTTGATACGTATAATGCTTTAAAACTGTTTTTTTTTTGTTTTTTTTACCTCAAAGAGACATCAACATTTAGCGCAGCGAATGTCATTCGCAGTGTCAGTATTTGATGAACTTATGAAGACTTAGTTCCAGATTTGTCAATGGCTGAGGTATATTAACAAACGAATAAAACAGATTTGGCAAAATTCCAACTTTTTTTTAAAAGATCGCATATTCACCAGGGGTTGTGAGAGGCTGAAGAAGAAGAAACCTCGCAGGGCTCTCCAGACCAAATAAATAATTCTGGTTTCCAGTTATAATCATCCAAGTTCCCTTCCAAAAAACTTCAACACAGGATGAGGCAATTCGGCCCATCAAGGCTTTAGCAATGGTTGCCAACCTATCGTTGTTTGTCCCTTCCCTTTCCATTTAAATGCTGATGTCGAGCAAGGAAGCAACACGTATCATTTTAAAAGTCTTTGGTATGACTCATTTGGGGTTTGAACCACCGACCTGACACTCACAGAGCCGACGCTCTGACCATTGCGTCACTGAGTCAAGTTACATAATAATCAAAACTATTGTCCCACCTTGTGCACGAACCATGTGTTTTGACAATTCCATCATTTTATTTAACCTTCTTCAGTTTTCCATCTCCCAGGAACATTCATTTGTCCATCATGAAAACTCTTGTTACAAACTGCAACTGAACTGGTTTAGCGGTTTAATGTTATATATAAATTTTAACCTTTATCCCAATATGGTATTTTATATCATGTTGCTGGAGTAATCCGTGCCATCTTTCCTTCAAGAAAGGAACAAGGTTGAAGAGTCTTTCCAAGGGATGGTCGGAAAAACTTTTAGGTTTCTGGAGGACAGACACAAACAAAATATCTTGATGTACCATATGCACTGCTGATCACAGTGAACATGCAAATAAATAACAAGACCCAATTACGTCTCTCACCCACAACTGGAGGGTATAACAAATCCGCTCTCACCTAACCAATTACCCCCAGGTGGCTAGGATTATCAAATAAATGAAGTCCCATGCTCTTCCAGCGAAGAAAGCTGCATAAAGGAACCAAGAAAAGCTACACAAGGTAATAATCTCATACAAACATGGGAATCCCAATGCCCCCCCCCCCCCCCTCTCCACACCATCTTACCTTGAAGAAGGGAACATAGTTGAAGAATCTTTCCCAAAGACGGTCAGAAAGACTTGGAGGCTCCTGTATGACAAACAGTGATAAACAAAACATCTTGTATCAGTCAAAGTGAATTTCCTGAATTGTGTTTGACTGTCGAGGGGAAAGTACCACCCGGAAATATGTACGATATAAGCTTAGAGCTCGATACAAATTGTCTATCAGCTCTTTCTGATGCACATGTGGTCACTCAGAAGAACAACATTGTGGACGATTGTACTTGACGAGATTGTTTATGTTTTTGGCGAATGATGTATGGAGACCACAAGGTGGTAAAACACCACGTAATAAGCTCTGTCTGGACAGGGTCCTTATGTTATGGAAGTGGGTGGTGGAAGAGATATCGACTCAGGAGACACAAAGTCATTCCACATCTTCCTCCTGACGAGCCGATTCACCTCCCTTTCCCACTTCCCTAAATGTTTGTAAGGGACCTGCAATGTCCTTTTTATCTGTGCTCTTTGAATTTTACCTCCTCTTATAAAACACTTGTGTACTGTTGCTAATACTGAAAATTTGTCACATGTTGATGGAGTGTTGTTTGACGTCATACCTGAAACGTATTGAGGTTTACGAGACTCTCGGAGGTGTCTCCGAAATATCCTGGCAGCTTCTATATGAGAGAGACGGAAGCAAAAAACAAATTGGATCAGGAAAAATCATTTGGACCAATATTGGTAGTGAAATCGGACAAACACACGTACACAGACACACAGGACCATTCCGTTCGGAAAACTCAGCTCCAGCGAGGTGGAAACGAGCAGCTGTACATGTCCCCATCCACATGGAAGGTTCTCGAACCGCACCTTTAAACCAGTTAAAACGGACACGTAAATCTTCCCACTCGTTTAAAGTTCACCTGTTGAAGTTCTAGCAGGTAACCGAGGTTGAAGTAGAGTATGAAACAGCAAAGCAAAGCAACGAGAAAGAAACACGTCCTCGCCATCTTGAAGCAATTTTTCAAATGCGATAAAGAACCGTCGCTCTGTGACGTCACACACTCGTGCAGTAACGCCCATTGGTGACTTCACAATTAAGGGTTCTGTTTGCTGTCGGTTCTAATAGTCGAATTGAAATGGAATTTAATTTCGAGTATGTTCGTTCGCCCATTGATGATGAGCGCTCGTCATTTGTTTCCGTATATTTGGTTTGTTTTTTTGTTTTTTTTGTATACAAGATCGAGGCTCGTGAAAGAGCGAACATTAATCACACAGAAAGACAAACAGACACATAAAACAAATAACATCGGGAGCGGTAGACAAGATGGGGAGAGAGGGGGAAGGACACAAACAACATTTGAGAGCAGGGACCGAGAGACATGGAGACATCGAGAGATCTGTGGAAGGGAGAGGGCTTTGGGGGGGAGGCATGTGAAGGGGGGGGGGGGGGTGGGAGAGGTATAAACATATGAACACTGCCAGGATTTCCAGGAAAGAAGTTGGAATTTCAAACAAGGTGGATCTGGGGTGAATTAGTGGGGGTAGAAAAGATCAAGGTTATGGATGGGGGAAGATAAGAGATGGTGGTGAACAGCTGTTTTAAAGACCTGGAGGGAGGAGAGGGATTGAAGGGAGTGTGGGAGTTTGTTCCACAGGCGGGAGAAAAGAGGAATGAAAGAGTGAAGGTGAGCAGAGCCGAGATTTCGGCAGTTTAACCATCAGAGGGTTGCTGGCAGATCTTGTGCGACCTGTAGGAATATTTGGGGGACAGAGCACAGAGAGAGCTGGGGGAGCAAGGCCGGAGAGGAGTCGGTAGAAGACAGAAAGACCACCTACCTGCCTGCGGTGAGTGAGTGAAAGGCCCTCAGAGATAGCTTCATCGCGGGAGATTCCAATGATTTTGAAAGCTTTGGATTCAACAGCGTGAAGCCGAGCCAGGTGTGAGGCAGGAGCACCAGCCCATAGGGGAGAACAGTATTCCATTGAGCTGCGGATGAAAGCCTTGTATGTGGTGAGGAGCTCAGGTGTGCCGAGGAAGGACTTCGCACGACGGAGGATGCCCAGTCGGCGACTGGCTTTGGAGGCCAGCTTGGAAATGTGGTTTTCCCAAGAAAGATCATGGCAGATAGTGAGACCCAAAAGCTTGAGCGACAGAACTTCTTGGAGAGGATTGTTGAGAAAGTAGATGGGAGGGTTGTCCAGTCGATCTTTTCGGAGAGACATAGTAAGAGAGTGAGATTTGTCAGGATTGAAAGACATGTCCCACTTGTTTGACCAGTCTGTGATTTTGTCCAGGTCTTCAGAGAGTGAGGAGGCTGCAGACTGCCGATCTGAGGGAAGAGGAATGGAGCGGCAGAGAGTGGAGTCATCAGCAAAGAGATAGAGAGGATTTTCCAGAGAGTCGGAGAGATCATTGATAAAGACCAGAAAAAGCACAGGGCCCAGCACACTTCCTTGGGGAACTCCAGCCTGAACAGGAAGGGGAGATGAGAGAAATCCATTCAGGGCCACACGTTGACTACGACCAGAGAGGAAGTCCGCAAGCCATGCATGGAGACTTCCATGGATACCATAGGAGGAGAGTTTGGTGAGCAGAGCTGGGTGCCAGACCATATCAACGGCCCGTGATATGTCAAGGGAGACGGGTATGATTTCCTGTTTGGCATTGAGGACCTCCATCCATTGTTGAGACAGCAGAAGCAGCATGTCCAGAGTAGAGTGACCTGGTCTGAAACCAAATTGATGATCAGAGATCAAGCCATTGGAGAAGAGGAAAGATTTCATATCCGAAGCAATGATGGATTCCATGACTTTGCTGATAATTGGGAGCAGGCTGATTGGTCTGTAGTTGCAAGGATCTGTTTTTGCACCTTTTTTGTGTGAAGCGGTAATGTTAGCTGATTTCCAGGATGCTGGCAGATGACCTTGAGCAAAAGATAAGGTGAAAAGAACAGAGAGAGGGTGAGATAGAGCGGCAGAGCAGGATTTTAGGACCCGTGGGCTGATGCCGTCTGGTCCAGTTGCAGAATCAGAGTCGAGGTTTGACAAAAACTCCTCCACCTTGTCAGGAGAGAAGGACACAGAGTCCAGGAGCAGTTGGGTTCGACTGGGAAAGGTGGGAACAGAGAGAGATGGGTTTGGGACTAAGGATTTTGAGGCGAACACAGAGTTGAGGCATTCGGCTTTGTCACGTGCGATGTCAACTGTGTGGCCATTTGAGGTAAGGGAGGGGATGGAGGGGGAACAAACACCAGAAACGGATTTGACCAGACGCCACCAGGATTTGGAGGATGGAGACAGGTTTGAGAGTTCATTCTTGAGTGAGGAGAGATAGTGCTTCCTGGCACTCCTGAGGGTAGACACACACTTGTTCCAAGCTTGGTGGAAGGAACTGAGATTGCCTTCAGTTGGATTAGCCTTCCAAGAGGCAAAGGCAAGTTGTTTCAGGGCAACTGCCTCACCACAAGATTCAGTGTACCATGGACGGGAGGAAGGGTAAGACAATTGAAGGCGAGATGGGATAAATCTGTGCATGAGAGAGATCAGTTTGCTTTGGAAGAATTCCCAGGAAGAATTGATGTCAGAGGCAGTGGAGATGGGAGACCAATCCAGACGATTAATGGCTGCTTGAAGACCGTCCCAGTCGGCCTGAGTGAAATGCCAGACTCGTCGACGCTGAGGAGGCTCTCTGAGAATGGCCAGAGAGATGTCCACTTTGACAAGCACATGATCAGAAGAACCGATTGGAGCAGAAGAAGAGCAGCAGACATTAGCAGGGAAGTTTGTCATAACCAAGTCTAGAAGAGAAGATACTCCATTGGCTGAGATCCGAGTCGGGAAATTGACAGATTGTGTCAATCCCAGTGAGTCACAGAAGTCCTTTGCTGAGGTGCCATGACTGGTGAGAGAGGAACCCACACCCAACCAGGTGGCATGATGACAGTTGAAGTCACCACATATGAGGAAGAGAGAGTTGGGATGAGTGGATAGAAGTTGGTCCATGTTGTCAGACAGTGAAATGTAGATGGAGTCATCACTGTTTGGGGGACGGTACAGAACACATATGAACAAAAGGTGGGAGCGGAGAGGAAGACGTAGCCAGAGGTACTCCTGGGGGTGAGGAGGAGAGAGGGCAGTGCAAGGAGAGTGAGGAAGAGAGTTTTTGATAAAGATAGCCACACCACCACCAGGCCGAGGCTCAGGTCTATCATACCGGAGGAGGGAGTAACCAGGAAGAGATATTAAGGAATCAGAGACATCTTGAAGGAGGAAAGTCTCTGTTAAGCAGATCAAGTCTGGATTGTCAGAAGCAACCTGTATGGAGAGATCAGTCAGGTTTGAGCGAAGGCCCCGGATGTTTGAGGTCCATACCGTTAATGAAGAGAGAGGGGGAGCATCGGGTACAGGACAGGGGAGGGGAGGAGTAGGGTAAGATGAAGGATGAGAGGGGGAGGTAGGGAGAGCAGTTGATAGTGTGTCAGATGTTGCAGAAGAGTTCCAAGAAAGGGAAGGATGAGGAGGATGAAAGGTTTGATGGTGAAGGGATGAGGCACAGTGAGGGGTTGTTTGAGGGGGGGGCAGAGGAAAGTAGAAGGTTTGGGGGGGTGGAGGTATGAGATAGAAGGGAGACGAAGTGGGGAGGGGCAAGGGGGGAGTTTAGGAGTGTAGGGGCAAGGGGGGGGGATTTGGAGGGGAGGGGCAAGGGGGAGTTTAGGAGGGGAAGGGCAAGGGGGGAGATTAGGAGTGGAGGGGCAAGGGGGGAGTTTAAGAGTGGAGGGGCAAGGGGGTAGTTTAGGAGTGTAGGTGCAAGGGGGGGGATTTGGATGGGAGGGGCAAGAGGGGAGTTTAGAAAGTGGATGATTAATGAAAGACGAACATTGATAACAAATTGGGTTTGTTGTGATTTTCAAGTTAGCAATCCGATTCAGAATGATGGAGGAGGGATGGAATGAATGTGAATTTAGACCATGTAGTGAGGGAGACGTAGAAGATATTGAATTTCTTTTTTTTGAAGTGGAATGAGTTGGAGAGGAAATTGAGAAAAGCCTTTTAAATAGGAAGAAAAACAGCGTGTTGTAATATACCACTGAATAAAACACAGAAGGGGAAAGGTTAAACATATTTAAATAATATTTAAACAGAACTGTGAACAATCTTATATGCACAAAAATACCAACGGGGGGAGAGCCGAGAGGGACCACCA